>NC_090136.1:232500-241723 GCF_017916325.1 Leishmania martiniquensis
GAGTGAGTGAGGCGGCGATGTACCAGTCAGACGAGAAGGGCGAAGAGGTATAGGGGGAGACAGGAGGAGGCGTGCGCTGACAACCACCTCCACACGCGCAGGCGCAGAAGATGTTACCCGCGGATGCCCTCCTCCTCCAGCTCCTGCCCCACTCTCTCTCGCTCTCGCACGCCTCCGACCCTCGTCTCCTCCTCGTTGCAACAAACGACAAGGCAACGCGGCGCAGAGGCGCGCAGGTGGTCGCTCTGCCCCGGCGCATCAGGAGCACGTATGCCCCAGCGCGTCCCTCTTTCCCTTGCAGTGTGCCTACACGTCTCCCCTTCCCCCTCCCCCTGACCAGCAAAGCTTCGCCCCGTGCGCCCACCTTTGTTTCATTTTTTTTTATTCTGCGTCCCATACGTGTGAGTCGCTGAGCAACGTGCTCTCTCTCCACCCGCCCACCGCCCCATCTGCCGCGCATGTGTGCGTGAGCCATGTCGTCACGCCACACCGCCGCATCCTCATCTGCGCAGCCGACCGCTGCGTACCAGCCAGCGACGGTCACGGCGGCAAGTGCAACACCCTCGCGCCGGGGCGCCGTCACCGCCTCTACGAGATCGACGTCGTTCTCGGCATCGTCAGGCTCCGCCGCCAATATGCAGCAGCAGCAGCAGCCACCGGCGAACGCGCGGGGTGCCAGTGGCGTCCCCGCTGCGCCAGCAATTCGAAGCAGCAGTAGCGCCAGCAGCCTTGCAGGTGCACGTCGTGGCGGGGTCAAGAGCGCTGCACTCGATAGCACCACGACGCATACATCGTCCCGTCACCGCTCAGCGCGTGGCTCATGCGCGGACACTGACGGGTCCGGCAGCGCGGCAGAGACTAGGAGGACCACCACGAAGGCGGCGACTGCATCGAGCCCTGCAAGGCCTGTCATCCCAGCGGCTGCGGAGTCGTCCTTCTCCGGCCAGGCGGGGCACCAGCAGCGGCGCGGTACCATATCGCTCACAACCACGCCCCCTGGTAGCAGCCGCGCCTCGCACCACAGTGACGCGGACGTCGCGCGAGTGCGCGCGGCGCTGGCGGAGGCCGGATACCCAAACCCCTCCTGGGATGACATTGAACGCGTCTTCGCGCAGCTTTTCGTGAACCACAAGGATGGAGCCGGCGGCGCCGCTGCCGAACACCGCGAGACGGTAGCGGCTCCCCCTGCAGCCCGCCTCTCGCAACGCGTCGCGCCGGATGGCATGACCGAGGAAGGGCAGGGGTCGGCATGCTACCACCACCACAGCGCCGCCATCACCTCACCACCGGTGTCGCCACCCCAACGGCAGCAGCAGGGAGGCTGCCTGGCCGAGTCCAGCACCCTTCTTCACTACCTCGATCCGTCGTTGCGGCTACAGCGCTACATCCATCTACGCGAGCGGGAGCTAGAAGAGCTCTGCTTGCGGCCATCGCTCGGCGCCATCCAGCCGCAGCGGCCGCGGCCGTCTGCCGCACCAGCGGCGCACGCGCCCGGGGCGGCACTCAGCCTCGTCCATGACGACGCGCCACACGCCTCCCACGCGAAGGCATCCAGTGTGCGAGGTGCAGCGGGCGAGAGAGCCGGGAAGCAGCGGCAGCGACAGCGCGGCGTCGGCGCTGTTGACGCAAGCGCGGCTGCCTCTCGTGACCCGCGGGCGACAGCGGCGGCCGCCCATTACCGTCGCGCTGCGAACATCGTCTTCGACGCGACAGGCGATCAGCGCTTCCGATTCTTTCCCACGACGCGTACGCCGCAGGGGTCCGGCACGCTGATCACGGCGATGCCCGTCCCTCGCACGTCATCCTCGTCCGCGTCGACGGCGCGCTCTGCCGCGCCCGCCAGTAGTCTCGGCTACTACCACAACTACTACCGCTGTCCTCGGCCGAACTCGTCCAGCACCGTGGGAGGGCAGGTGACCTATCTCGACCCAAAGGGTCGCACGCTGCGGCGCAAGGCAGATCCGGTGAAGCGCGGCGAGCAGATGCGCCTCTTGTGGGCGAAAGACAGCTTCCTGTCGCAGCGGGACCGCCCGCGCGAGGCGTGGCGCACTCGGCAGATCACCATGGCGTATAGCCTGGGTGCGGGCGGTGGCGCGATCCACGACGGCTAAGCATGTCGATGTCTCGTGTGGGGGGGAGGGGGGGGGGGCGAAGTATTCTTGTAGAGAAGGGCTCTGCTGTGTGTGCATGCACGTGGCGCCCCGCCTCGCGTGCGCACCTCTGTCGCCCACCCGCCGCCCTTCTTTGTGTGGTGCTCGGCCTGTAACGCTTCTGTGGCTGTCTCGTAGCGCTGGCCGAACGACGCGTGTCTGTATGAGCACGTGCCCTATCGTAGACCCAAGGGTCATGGGCGAGTGGGGGGGGCAGCCGCTGGACGAGAAGGGGGTCGCAAGGCGGTGCTGCTCCGCTCGCCCTTCCCCCTTCCCTTCGCGCGACCCGTACTGCCACCCCATCCATCCCAACGCGAAAGGAAATACCCGATCAGGGGCGGGGGCGCTGCAGCGGCGATGAGCCCTCTCCCCTCTCCCTCCCTCCTCTCCCACGGGTCGAATAGGCATACACGCGGACGCGCCTCGTCGATGCATCCGCAGCGACCTCAGTACCATCGCTGCTCACCATCGCCTCTCTCCCTCTCCCCCTGCTTCCTCTGTGTGCCTGTGAGCCTCTCGGCCGCATGTAAGCGCCCTTCCCACCTTCACCTCAGCCCACCAGCAACGTTCACGCTCCGCCTCCCTCCACTCTGCGATAGCCCCTCCGGATCCGCCGACTCGGCCCCCTTCCCACACCTCTGCCGCGCCGTCTCACTACACGCACGCTCAAGCAGACTGACAGAGATCTACGCGTCGTTATACACGCGCACAGGCACCCGGCACTGAGACGCCGACATACACCTGCTCACACGCTCGCGTCCACATGCCCTGCCCCTTCTCCATCGCCATCCGTGTCGGTCTGGCCCTCTTCGTCGTCAAGAGGCTCTACGATGCCGTATGCAGCTACCAGCAGGGCAACGCATCCAGGGGCGTCAAGCGCAACAGCAGCGGTGACGGCAAGTGTGACCCGCCGACCGCGTCGTTGACATCCGCGGCTAAGGCGGCATAGGACACACGTGCCCTTCTGCTCTTCGCCTTGACGGCGCCGTCCCCCTCCCCCCTCCCCTCTCCTTCGATCCCCCTTACCTCCCCCTTGCGCTCGTAGATGTGCTTGAGGCCTCGTGCGTGCGTGTGCATCTGAGACGCGAAAGACTGTTGAGGGGAGGGGGCAGGCACCGCCGCTGTTGCAGGACGGGCGCCCCCGCCCCTGCCCCTGGCCCTCCCCCCTCCCCCTGTACATTTCTGTGTGTGCATGTGTGATGTGATGTTTACGTGTGCGATGTTTCGCCGGCGCTTCCCCTTCACGAGCGGCCCCCCTTTTTTTTGCGTTGTCGCCCGTACCCATTTCGTCCGGCGCGTGGGTGGACACATCCGCCGCCCGTCCGTCCGCCCCCCTCCATCCCCTTCTGCTCACTCCCACCGCCACCCTCCTCTTTTCCCCTCTCCTCCCCCTTTCGCGCAGCTTCAACTCATACACGCAGGCGCAGGGGTCTACGCACTGCCCGTCTGCATGCGGCGTTTCACACCTTTCCGTAGAGGCGCACCACCCCCTCGTGACGGCGGCTCATGTCACGCACCCCTGCGGACGAAAATGATCGCGGCGTGGCGCTGCTTGACGTTCGCGCCGTCCTTGCCAGCCGCGTCGCTGAGCAGCGCTGCGGCTGCTGCGTTCAGCTCCTCTGCGGGCGACAGGCAAACACCCCTACCCGGGGCCCCGCTCTCGAGGACTGCCGTGATCCACTGGCGCTCCCTGGGCGCCGCGCCGCGCCCTCTGCCTTCTCTCCACCGTCGACCCTATTGCCTAGGGGCGCGCTGCCACCACGGCAGCGACTGCAGAGGCATTTCTTCATCATCGCCATCACCGGTGACCCCCGGTGTGACTGCAGCGCACGCCAGCGCCTCGAGCCCGGCGCCTGCACGGCGCGACCGCTACGTCTGCCCCGAGTGTGGCAAGCGCTTCCTGTGTGAATCAAACCTTGTCCGCCATCGCGCCGCCCGCCACGGCGTCGAAGTTGCGTCTGCAAGCGAGGTAGCTCAAGCGCAGCTCGCCGCGCGCAACGCGCAGCTGCAGGAAGAACTTGCCCGCGTGCAGGCGCGCGTGAAGCAGCTGCGCGACGGCGGCGGCAGCCCCTCCCAGCAAGAGCACGATGGTGCCACGACGGGGCTCGCCGACGACGCAGCAAGAACCTACCCCAGCGCGGTGCTGACGGGGCGCTTGATGGAGGTCGACGAGGCGGTGGAGCGCGCCTGGCGGGATAGCGGACGCGGACTGGGAACGGGCGTGTCGTTTATGAAGTGCGTCGGCACCGTAGTCGGCCCGGTCGAGGTGGGAACGCTGCGTGGGACTGCCACAGCCGATAGCGTCGCGGCGGGGCCGCGTGTGCTGCAGTTTGTGATCGAAGCGCACGGGTACCAGGAACGCCGCCCTGGTCAGCTGAAGATGTACCGGGCGCACATCCTCGTCCGCTACGTGGCCTGGCAGCCGTACCACCGCTACGGCGATGACCATGGCGCAACAGCGCCCGCACCCCCCTCCGCCGCGCTGCTCCCGTTCAAGGTGCAGGAGGGCGATGTCCTGCACGTGCAGGGGCACTACGCGCTGCACAAGAGCTACGACATGGTATCGAAGCAGTCGTTAGAAAACGTCGTCGTGGAGGCGGATGCGGTGGGGATGCTGCGACCGGCACCTGCACCGGTCGCAGCGACGGTGCGGGAGGAGAAAGCGACCCGCGCAGCCGCGGTGGCGGTCGCACCCTCTGCCCTCCCCCCTGTCGGGCCGCCGCCATCGTCGGCACCATCGCTCTCGCGACCTGGTGCTACGCCGGCAGGCACAGAGGTCATCACCGGCACTGGCAGTCATCGCCAGCGTGGCGGCAATGACTCTGTGGTGGTGTCCACGGACGCGTTGCTGCTGCAGCAGCAGAAACGACTGGCCCGCAAGACGAAGAGGCGGGCGAGGACTCCGGGCATGTCGCAAGCGCCGTAGTCACGCGCGTACGTCGCTCGGCGGAGGAGGGTGGGGGGGCTGCCAGCGGCGACGAAGACGTTTGGTTGCGACTGCCTGGTAAAAAGTGGTCTCCTGATATGCGTCGCTCTTGCCTTTACTCACTGACAGAATGGTGGCGGGGGGGGGGGCTGTGTATTGCCCTTGGCGCATGTACCGTACCCGCGCGTAGGCATGCAGATGTGCTCGCGTGCCTCTGCTCCGCCAGCCCCATCCCCCTTCCGTGCGCCTCTGTCATGGTGCGTACGTCTGTGTGCACGTCTCTACACGTTGCCGTTACCCTTCTCTCCTCTTTGCCCTGCTGTGACGACCTTCGCCATCGGCGCCGCCGCCGCCACCACCACCGCCTCCTCATTCCTCGACTGCATCAGACGACGACAAGGCGCCTGCTCCTTGTCGGGATCGGCTCCCGTGGCCCTGTGCCAACGCGTGTCCTGCGCGTGTAGCCCCTCTTGCGCGGGGTGCGTCTTCGCCTCCTCCCTCTTTTCGTAGCCTAACCACCTGAGGGGGGGAAAGGGCCGGCAGCAGTCTACCGCGCCATCGACCATTGGCGGCACCGTCCGCATACGTCTTCCAAAATTGCTGACTGGGATCACACCTGTCACGGTCGCCATAGAACGCAACAGTCACCAGCCTCCCCCCTCCTCCTTCTCCCCTCTCACTGTCACAAAGACCGGCACAGCTCCGGCCATTGAGTTATTGCCATTGTTATTGTCATTGCTGCTGCGGCGGCTGCTCTCTCCAGCGTGCATCAGCGAGTGTGTGGGGGTGGTGCATCGCGCTCATACGGTCTTCCCTGCTGCTCCCCTCTCTCTCTGCCGCTCTTGCTCATCCGCCTCTGCACCGTCGTCACCGACTGTCCTCCACGCCCTCACCCCACTCCGCGTGCGCGTGCGTGTGTGTGTGTGTCGCTCTCTCTCTCTGCTTCCTGCCGTGTCGGTGGTGGTTGACGTGGCATTGCAGGGGAGGGGGGGGTGGAGGGTGCTGCACCCTACTCGCTGGGAGCTGCCTGCTCTCCTCACCCGTCGCTCACCGCCGCAGCCATGGGCAAGAGCACGTCGCCCTGGCCTGGGTGGATCCGGCTGGGGCGCCGCACCGACAGGCCACAGGTATTCGCGGACAAGCACTACGCACACTCGGAACAGCGCTTCCGCTCGCTGCGCAAGTTCGTTGAGTTCCTGGACCAGCGTCACACCAAGGTGTCCATCTTCGGCCTGCTCGCGCACACCACCATGGAGGTCGTCTCCGTGGCCTTCTATGTGTGGACGTCGCAGGCAGCGGCTGCGACGTCGGTGACCGAGTTCACGTGGAGCATACCGGTCTTCATTGTCGAGGTGGCGCTGAGCATCATCTTCCTGCTCGCGTGGATCGGACTCTTCTTCTTCGAGCAGGACAAGAAGGCATACTTAATCTCGTGGCTGTCACTGGTCAACGCGCTGACGAGCGTCCCGATGATCGTGATTGGGATCGGCGCCCTCAAAGACCCGCGGTGGCGCGCCGGCTGGGTGCCTATGTACCTCCGCGTGTGGTGGCTTTGTGACTGCCTCAACGTTCTCATGGACTACCCGCAGATCGCGCGCCACACGCCGGAGGTGTGGCGAGAGATGGTGCGCTATTTTATTCGGCTGCTGGCGGTCATGTGCACTTGCGTCGGCACGCACCAGATCGTGGAGTCGTGCACGGGGCAGTACGTAGACTTGTACGACTCCCTCTACCTCATCATCGCCGCCTTCGCAACGATCGGCTTCGGCGACTTCACCGCCTCGTCGACGCTGGCGCGCATCTTCATGGTTGCGTTCATCGTCATCGGCATCTGCTTCTTCCTTCCCCTGTTCCAGCGACTCGCCGCCATCGCCGAGCGTCGCCAGTTTCACAACACCTTCAGCGGCGGCTCGGCATCGTGGCTGCGCCGCGGCTGGAAGCACCCGCATGTCATCATCTGCGGGCAGTTCAGTGACCTCTCCGTCGAGCTGCTGCTGAGAAACTTTTACGCGGGCTGGCGCAAGTACCTGGACACGTGCATCGTACTCATGTCGCCGGAGGAGCACTCGCCGGAGGTGCGGCTGGCGGCGAACCTGCCGTGGTTGAAGGGCCGCGTCACGCTCATGGTGGGCGACCCCGCGAAGCCAAAGGACCTCAAGCGCGCCAAGGCGCGTTACGCCGACGCCATCTTTCTCTTTGGCGACGCGCGCTCGTCCGCCTACTACCAGGACTACACTATCATTGCTCAGTCCGTGGCGGTCAGCCTGTACGACCCGAACCTGCCGCAGCACTTGCTGCTGCACCGCAACTGCACGGTGCGGCAGATCAGCCCGTACGCAGCGAGCGTGCTGGAAGTGGAACGCATCCTGCACCACCTGTTGGGGCTGTCCATGGCGCACCCTGGCGTCGTGCCGCTCATTGTCAACCTGCTGCGCACCTACGAGTCGCTGCCGTCTGACATGACGTTGTCTCGGCACTGGGTGGAGCAATATGAGTATTCGCTGCGCAACGACATGTACGGGCTGGATATTCCTGACGCGCTGCGCGGGCGCGAGTTCCGCGTGCTGGCGCGCGCCTTCTTTGAGAAGGACGTCACCCTCATCGGCATTCTCAACGTGCGCAGCATCGTGCAGCTCAACCCGCGAGAGCTCGTTCCGAACGCGAAGAAGCTCATTCTCATCGCCAAGACGATGAAGGTGGCACAAGACGCCACCGACGCCATTGCGCGCGACTACGAGCAAACATTTGGGGAGGAGATGCTCGTGGCGCCGGATCCTGACGAGCACGACCGTGCGAAGCGCCGACGCGCAAGGTCTCGCTGCCGCACCGACTTGAGCAGCAGCAGCAGCAGCAGCGGCGGCGGCGGCGGCGGCATTCTCGATGGCGATGCTGTGGACAGCAACGCTGCGGCGAAGCATCGCGCAGAGCGGTGGCCGCGGCAGAGTGGGTATGTCGGCGCGCCGCGGTCTGTGGCACGGACGGCCAAGGCGACGGACTCGAAGCGGTCTCCGCCGATGCGGTCAGATGGGGCGGCGGCGTTGCTGGAGAGTGGCGACAACCTGGCGCGCGCGTCCACTGTCTCCGTCTCACTGCAGCCCACGAGCAGCTCCATCCACGCGGAGGACGACGGCGACGACGAGCTGGACGCGAGAAGCAGCAGCAGCAGCACCGCTCCCGCGCCGTCGCCGCTGAGCCCTTCGGGCGACTCATGGGGTGTGCGCTGCGATGCGCTGGTACGCGTCGACGACGCGTTCGACTTCGAAAATCATTTCGTCATCGTCGACCTGTCCTCTGCCAAGGCCAAGGACGGGTCGAGCCGCTACGCGCAGGAGGCCGTCAACACCGCCGTCGCGCACGACATCTTCCACGTCACAATGCCGGTGCGCCAAGCGTACCCCGCGAACGATGTCGTGCTGCTCACGAACGACGTCAGCTTCGCCCCTTACTTTGATTACTATTGGCGCATGCACCGCCAGGACAAGGCGAACCCGGTCAAGTACATCAGCGGCTGTGGACTCAACACTGCCGACCTGCGCCGCTGCAACCTGGAGCGGTGCGCCGGCTGCTGCGTCTTTTATGCCGGCGACATCAGCCGCTCTGGCTCCACCAGTGCCATGTCCATGCTTACCGTGCTGTCCATCAACGACATCCTGCACGGCATCCCCGCCTTCCCGGTCGTCGTTGAGCTGGAGGGCCTTGCCAACCTGCCCCTGTTCCCCCCCCACGCCGAGGACCCGCGCCTGCGCTCCAAGGCGGAGATCGACTTCGTGTACGAGCCGAACTTCGTCATCGGCAACGCCGTCAGTCGCATCATGCTGTTCCCCGCGCTGCAGCGCACCTACTTCATGGCGGAGTTCATCGACGTCATGGACGTGCTCATCAGCGGCCACGCACCCGACACACCCGCCCTCGCGCGCCTGCCGCTGTCGCTGTGCGAGGCAGAGCTGCAGACCTACGAGGACGTCGTCGCCTACGCCCTCAAGTTCGGCTACCTACCCATCGCGCTGCAGCGCTGTATTGCAGACGCGCGCAACCCGTCCATCAACGGTCAGCGCTTCGTGCTCACCAACCCGCCGCGTGCGCTGCCGGTGCGCCAGCAGACGGACATCCTCTTCTACATCACACCAGGGTAGGGGGGGGGGGGGCA
>NC_090137.1:0-73120 GCF_017916325.1 Leishmania martiniquensis
TTAATTTTAATTTAATTTTGACTTGACTCTAATTTTAATTTGACCTAATTTTACTTCAATTTTAATTATCCACTGACTTTAATTTAATTCTAACTTAATTTTTAATTTCTAATTTTAATTTGACTTTAACTTTGACTTCTAATTTTAATTTGAACTTGACTTCTAATTTCTTAATTTTGACCCCCTAATCTTAATTCTAATTTCAATTTAATTTGACCTGACCCTGACTTCTAACTGACTCAATTTACCTGACTTGACTTGACTTGAATTTTACCCGGACTTGACTTTTCTTAATTTTAACTTGTTTAATTTTAACCTAATTTCAATTTAACAATAATTCAATTTCTACCCTGACTTGGATCTAATCCGAATTGATCAATTCTGGATTTAACTTTAATCTCAATTTAATTCTGACTTAATTTTGAATTTCTGATCTAATTTTAATTTTAATTTCAATTTTAATTTTAATTTTAATTTGGACTTCTTAATTCTAATTTGATTCTGACTTAATTTTAATTTGACCATTTGACTTTTAAATTTTAACTTTAACTCTAAATTTTAACTCCTAACTCCTAACCCTAACCCTAACCTTAACTCCTAACCTTAACCCTAACCTTAACCCTAACTCCTAACCCTAACCCTAACCCTAACTCCTAACCCTAACTCTAACCCTAACCCTAACCCTAACCCTAACCCTAACCCTAACCCTAACTCCTAACTCCTAACCCTAACCCTAACTCCTAACTCCTAACCCTAACCCTAACCCTAACCCTAACCCTAACCCTAACCCTAACCCTAACCCTAACTCCTAACCCTAACCCTAACCCTAACCCTAACCCTAACCCTAACCCTAACCCTAACCCTAACCCTAACCCTAACCCTAACCCTAACCCTAACCCTAACCCTAACCCTAACCCTAACCCTAACCCTAACCCTAACCCTAACCCTAACCCTAACCCTAACCCTAACCCTAACCCTAACCCTAACCCTAACCCTAACCCTAACCCTAACCCTAACCCTAACCCTAACCCTAACCCTAACCCTAACCCTAACCCTAACCCTAACCCTAAATGTCGGGCGGCTGTGGTGTGTGTGAGACGAGAAAGCGTGAGGGGAGGAGAAGAACGTGATGTAGGTGGCTGACGCTCCTGCTAGTCGCATGCGCTTGAACAGCCCCCCTCCACATTTGGGGAGCAAATCTCGCCGCGGCTTCGCTGCGCTCGCGGGTCTCACTTCTCCTGTAAGCAGACTTCTGGCCAGGACCAGCCCTCGTCCCCCTCACGGCGCGTGGGGACACGCCGCCGGGGACGCTGGTCGACAGAGCACGCCACTATCGTTTTATGGGAGAAAGCACACACAGACATTAGGCTGCTCGCGGGACGGGCAAGGGGTACAGACGGGCTCCGCCCGCGAGCGCGCTTATACTTAGTGGTAGGCCCCTCGCTGCGCAGTCCGTGTAGGCAGTGCCACCCGAACACCACTCACGGGCCTGGTGGGGTGTCGGCGCGTCTGCTCCCTAACAGGATGGGGGGAACTAGGGAGCCGCATGGCAACACGTTGACTGGGCGCAGCCATATTTACTTATGAATAAGGAAAGCAATCAACTGCTCACAGAAGGAATCGACGCTCACTGGTTGCAGTTACGAGTTCAACGAAAAGACACAAACTATTTAGGAATACGGCGCAGCCAATCGTTACGGGACAGACAGCAGCTTCGACGGGCACCCTCACTGCCGCTACCGGGGGCCTGTCAGCAACCTCCTGGGCGGGCGGGTGGGCGTTTTTTCCCCCGAAACTATTGTGTGAAAGGCGATGGTGGCGTGGAGGGCGAGAGGGCTTCGCTGCTTCACCAGGTATCCACCGTTTGCGTGCAGAGCACCCATGCGTGTGCAGGAAAGACGATGGGAAACGCAGGGGGAGAGGTAGAGTCATCATCCCGCGCACAAGGTGGCGTCCACGCGTGTCCGGTGCTGTGCAGCCTGGTCGGCGAGCCGGGCCTCCGGTTTACCTCCGCCCCATCTGGCGGGGCATAAACGCATCGAGCTCTGCTGTCCGATTGGCAAGCGCACCCTACATTACCCGACACGCTCTAACCTCGCACGGTGGAGTTTTGGCCACATTGCCTTCTCAAAAGAACTTTGCTGTTCTCTCCTTCATCTCTGTGGCCTCGTTTCCTTCTCGGAGTATGAGTACTGCTTTAATCTCCAGGGGTTGATCATTGGGCGGCCGTAGTACCCCAGTCGGGAGTATGGGGGGTATTGCAAGCGCATGATCCGTGCTTTTTATAAGTCGGCAGAGTGCAATACAGGCGGTTCACGACATTCTAGTTGTGGCCGTGCGTGTGGTTAGAGGTGGGAATATTCGTCAACAAGTATGGGAGTTGAAGTGTCAACCTGCTGGTTTTACCTGAGAAAATAGTGTAGACCGTAAGTGTCTTCTCGACAATGGTGAGCTGGTGAAAGGTTGCGGAGGCATGGAAGCCTTGCTGATTTCCTTGAGCTGGGCATCTCCTCATATCGAATCGAGAATCGTGGACCTTGCCGGCTTTGCCTGTCTCGTTTTCGCTGTAAACGGGTAGGGTCGATGGTGTGGCTCTACCTGGATGGTGTTGTGGACACGCTCATGACCGTGGCTGCTCGGAACCTCCATTAGCGGTAGTGTCAGAAATCGCCGTTTCCCTCCTGTGCCAGCGATGAACGCACTCGCTTGTGGAGCGTTTCCTCGTCGATGATGCTCATCGCCTTGAGCTGCCGAAGGGTCTTGTTGCGCTTGTGTGCGCCATACCCGTCCGTTGTTTTGATGTTAAGAGGCATCGTTGTGCGATAATGACGGGTACTGCTTGTAGACTCGTGAAATATACAGGAAAAGGGCGCATAAAGGCTGAAAGGGTCATCTCTCCGGCAAGTCGCGGTTTGTGTGCAATCCGCAGGCATAGAAGAATAAGGATGCGTGTGAAGGGAGCCACTTTCATAGCTCAATTCATTCATGCACACACGCTGTTGTATTTATTTTTCTACCCCGTTAGTGAGCGCGGTATCACCTCCTTGCACGCTCACACACGTTTGCACAGGTGCCGAAAAATCGCTGTGTGGCATTTTGTTCGATAATGGTTGGCCCTCTGTTCTTCGAGGCACTGTCAACGCGCACGGTAGTGGTTCGGGTTTTTGGTACTCACCTGCAGAACGCAAATCGCGGATGCGAGGAAGTGTCAGTAATAGCCTTTTCGTCATGAGGGGTGGAAAGGTCGTGGAGCGCTCGTTAAAAGGGTGTTTTTGTTTTCGTGGGAAGTATCTCGGCTCATCAAGCTGCGGCAGAGGATACGGGTGTAGCGAGGGAAGAAACGCAGAAGGAAAGTAGTCGGCGGCGCCGACCTGCCGCAGTGCGTGCTATCTGCAACAGGAATGCCCCTTGATCCGTTCCACGGTAACACGTCAAAGATGCGAGAGATAGGAAAGAGGGGCTTCGGTCGTGAGACAGAGCGAGACTACTTGTAGGGAGCGTGTACAAAGGAATTCTGAAGGAAAACTGATGCAATCGCCAGCCGCCGCTTCTGGTGGCACCGGTACCTGGCGGCGGACTAGGTTAAGTTTCATGACGAGCTGCACGTCCTGCGTCATGGAAGGCCTAATGGGGAAGGCAAGAAAACGTGCTAAAGCAACTCGGCGAATAGGAGATAAAAAGAAAACGGGCTGAATCACTTACCAGACTCGATTACACATTCGACAAGTTTGCTGGTGCCATTAACATAGGGGAGGTCATATACTGCAACAGCGTCGCCCTCGGCTTCGACATAAGCCGTGCGTGGAGAGCCTCGCACCCATTGAAGATCAAGCGGAGTCTTGAGGCCCGTCAGCATTCTCGGCAGCTTTGAGGCAACGCACTCCCTCATGTTCTGTGTCGCGTTTGCATCAATGGCACCCGCAGTGATGCCCTGACTTAGAAGCCAGCGGGCCTCCTCGGCTACCTTGTGCTCGTTCTTGAAAAAGTAGTGTAGATAGTAAGGAATCGCTGCGTCGCTGAAGTGCATCAATGTCGAGCTCCATGTCCAGATCTCTTTGGAGGTGGCAGGTCGGAGGACCTGATGTGCACGAGAACGTTTGTCAGAAATGTAGCACATTGGACGCTGTGCGCAGACGTTTTTGATAGCATCAGGGCGCGTTCGCAGCTGATTCGCGACGAAGAGATCTTCGTGATGCATCATCAAAGACAGATACTCGTTTGCTGCGCTTTCGTTGTACGGTCGTGTCAACAACTTCAGCACACGAGTGTTAGTGCTATCGAAGGGGTTCAGTACCGCTTTGATGAGGCGGCGGTCTAGCGCGTAGCCGGGGCCGTGGCCAAACACGACTTTGTTATAGTCGTACCGCCACCACACTCGATATTGGCAGACCTCTCCCTCCTTGAGCGCCAGGGTGGTTGGGACAACGCCGGAATGCGGGATGGTCGCCGTCAAGTTGCGCGGTTTCTCCCATCCACCTCGAACATAGCGTAGGTCACTGAGGTACTGTGGCACCTTCAGGTACATGTCGTCGTCGCCCTTCATCAGGTACGGCACGTCAGGAAACGCAGTGTAGGCGTAGTTCAGCCATAGGGCGACTTTTTGGCTCATGCCCACTTCTGTCGGCACACCCCACGAATTAGGCATGCCCATCTTTTTGTTCGTAGTCGGCTTTCGGTCTGCCAAAAAGTCGACCCATAACGCATCGCGATGGCGCAACGCCTCCTGCCACAGGGCAGTGGAGGCGTGGCACACGTACTGGGCCGCTGATGTGAAGGTGGGCGTCACGGGCAGTGAGAGCGCAGAGGAGAGAGTCGCAAGCGGCAGAGTCCCGTTACGAACGGCTTCGGGAGTCACCACAGAGGTCGTCACACCAGCGCACGGCGACTTCCACACAGCGTCGTTGCCGTCGGGAATGCTGCGCCACCCATCCTGCAGCACCACACGGCGCTGCGCATATGTGGGTGCGCTCGCAGTGCTTCTGAGCTCCGCCGCCAGCCGCTGTGCGCTCGCTGCGGCGTACTCGCTCATCGTTGGTGCCAGCTGCGTCAAGTTCACTGCATTGCCCGTCGAGTCTTCAGAAGGGCGCTCTGCAGCAGCATACACGTAGAGCACCAGGAGCGCGCCGTTGAAGTTGTTCTCGCTGCGCGCCACCTCACGATAGGTCAGCCACGTCGCACGCTGCGCATCTCGTAGCGGGTAGCGCTTCGGCTGGTCCGTCGAGGGTATGCCCATGACAATTAAGTGGCGCGGCGGTGGTTCCGTCCTGCTCTTCCACTGCACGTCGATATTGAAGCTGCGTTGGAGCGCATACGACTGCTGTACCCACGGCCACAGCGCCAGTTCCGCTGCAGCATCCACATCGTCCGTCACACTTGCCATCGCAAACAGCATGGGCCCAATAAGACCCAGCGGTGCAGATGTCGTGGCAAAGACGGGATGCTCCGTGGCCATCTGATTTGGCTGCTTCTCCGTCACGGCCTCTGAGCCCCCAGCGACCGCAGCACGGTATGTTACACTATCGAAGCACATCGTGCAGTTCTCGTCGATGACGCGCAGCGTCCATGAAGGCAGCTGGTCACAGTCCAGGCGAATCCTGTCGCCTACCTCAGTCAAAGCCAAGCGACGCTGCTCGAGCGTTAGCCGCTCTATCGCATCCTCGTGCCGCACCAGCACAGAGAAGGTCTCATTACGTTGAGGCCGAATCCATTCCTTCACGGAAGGCACAAATGATGAGTTAAGTTGCAGCATATCACTGGTCCCGAAGGAGTTGATAGAATGGTAAATGGTGAGTGTGAAAGCAATAAGAACGACTAGTGCTGTCAGGTGGCAACGCCGAGTGCGCGGAGGCGCACCTAGAGAAGCGAATCGACACAGATGCCCGCATAGCCGGAGCAGGGAAGTCCGTGCTACTCTACTCTGTAAGCCATTGGGTTTCGCGGGTGTGCCTGTTTTTTTTTCCCTTGTACTCGGCAGCCGAGTTTGGTCCAGCTCCGCCTGGCTGCGCGCAGAAGAACGGCAGTCGACGTTGCTGGCACCGCTGCTCACCGCGGAACCTCTCTGAGAGACCAGGCATGTATGGGAGGGTGCGGAGCCGAGGGCCTCCCCAGGTGTAACCGCGTCGTCAATGTCTCGCTCGTTGCGCATGTGGATTCGACCGCTTCAGTTTGAGGCGAAGGCTGGCGGAAGGCACCCAAGATCTGCAGGAGAGCGGCACGACACAAAGCACCGGTCACCGTGTAAAGGAGAGCAGTAGGATAAGCACACGCGAGGCCCTGGGTAGATGCAGGCGAAAGGGGAGTGGATATGGAGAGGGGCGCAAGGAGGCACAAGGCAGCGGTTGAAAAGCGTTGTGAGTTGCTAGGCGCGATCGTCAAGGGTGCGCCAGCGAGCCGATGGCCAGTGCGCTACTTGCATGGATGCGCGTCTATCGAGAAGCCCGCGGGGTGGCGTCGGGAGGAAGGGGAGCACAGTTAGATGGCGGAAGGTCTCACAAAGTTGTCAAGTCGAAGTGACAGTGAAAGATGGCGCTGCATCACGCTACATCGGTGCGCATGGGGAGGCAAGCTTGCCTCTTCAGTCGTGTAGGCAGCTGCTGTACGCACGAGGTCGCAGGGTTGCCTCTCCGAGAGAAGCGCTGGCCCGTCTCCCCTTCGCGAGGGCGCGCGCGGCAGCGCTCAGGCCGCTGGCTTCGTGGATGCGTATGGCCGTGCGATGGAAAGTCGTCATTGTCATGCATAGGGAGGTAAGCCTGCACATGCTCAAGTCGTAGGCGTGCCAGCAGTATCGCTGCCGCCTCGACTAGGCAAGAAGAAGCAGAGTCAGAGACACATCCACAGAGGCGGAAGAAATCGAGTTGAGGATGCAATCGCAGAGGGCGACACGCTTCGGCGGGTGCGATGCTCTAGGTGGGTCACGTCGAACAAGGGCACGAAAGGCCTCCCCTTTACCAGAAACTACGTGGCATGCGGTGGTCAGCCAGTGCAATCCAGCGGGAAAAAGAGCAGCACCACAGCACCCTATGCCTTCCAACGAAGCAGAAGGCTCGGTAGGTCGGACCGAAGGACCAAGAAGCAAAGAGCCCGGAGTAGCGAGGCGAGCAACACGGCGCTGTGGAACCTCTCATCGGCGACTAGACGCAGTGGGGAGGGAGAGCAGGACATCAGGGTCTCGATCAAATGCATCGCACAATCAGCACTTACACGTGCAGGTGCCGGACTGGGCGTAGAACAAGGAAGCTTACGTACTGAAATGGAAAGGGTGAACGCGCCACACGCGCATGAGGTCGGAGAAGCGTACACGGCAGTCGCGCGTGTCCTTTGCTACCACTTTGCCACCTTCCCTCTCTGCGCATGCTCCGTTGTTTGAGCAGCTGCACCATTGTCTCCCATTAGCTCCTCTCTCGGTGAAGCGCGCCCTTCGCTTCCTGCCATATGCCTCATGAAGCGGGAGGGCGGATGCACGCCAGACGGCAGCGCACGACCTCGCGCGCTCTCTGCATCTGGGCACCCCCGTCTGTGAGTTCGCGTGTCATGCATGAAAAAAAGCGGGCCGGAGGAGACAAAAATGCAAAAAAAAAAACGGAGGGTGAGGCACGAGACTGCGGCATAGCAAATGAGTGAGCAGGCGGGATGAGGAGAAGTAACGGCCACGGAGGCGGCTCAGCATACCGCGTGGCCAGTCTCAGTACCTGCAGCGCTTACACGGCGAAGTTGCACTGAGCCTTTCTGCCCCGTCGGGTGCCGAAAGCGCGCGTCAAGCGCGGGCGAACGCTCTCTCCTCTCTCTAGATGGGCTCGGGTTCGGGCACCGCTTTTGTTTTGTTTCTTTTCTCCTATCGCCAGCCGCCAGAGGATGGGCTGAGGGGGTCAGCACATGGCCCGTGAAGCGGAAGTCGTGGAGAGGAAGCGATTGGCGAAGGGGGAGAGCCCTAGGCAAGACAGAGTAGAAGAAAACAGTTTGGACAGAAGAAAAAAAATGTGTATCTATGAATGGACGGCAAGCCGTACACGCGCGACTGATCACGCGTAGCCGTACAGGATGTGGCCGTGCTTGCGCAGCGCGTTCACGACGTCCGACGCCGTCACAGTTTTCTTGCGCGCGTACTCGGTGTAGGCCGTGCTGCAGCGCACAATGTCCTCCACGTAGGCCTTCAGCACGCGGCGCACCTCATCGTAGATCTCGCTCGAGATGCGCTTCACGCCGCCGCGGCGCGCGAGGCGTCGGATGGAGCCGCGCGTGATGCCGCGGATGTTGTCGCGCAGCACCTTCTTCTGTCGCTTCTGGTGGCCCTTGGCATCAGTGGAGCGCTTACCCTTGGCCATGGTTGGATATGTGGAGGTGGGGGTGAGAGCGAAAGAGGTAATGAGGGGGGGTGACGGGAGCGGGGTGTATTGTGGACTCTTGTGCGGTCGTGTACGGACGTGTTTGGGGGGAGTGATGCGGCAGCGAGGGAGACAGAATTATTGTGACAGTGTGCTCAGGAGGCAGTTCAAGGAGAGAGGTGTTGGGTCACAGAAGCGGGAGAGACATCGTGGGAAACGAGGCGCACAACATATGGCTCGCAAATAGGCAGCAGAAGGCGAAATCAAAGCCGGTGGACAGCAGAGAACAGGGCTCGCGCATGGGCCTTACCTGCTCAGCCTCCCACACCCCCGCCTCTCCTCTGCGAGAGTAGTATGTGTACGTACAGAAGCAACGGCAAGTCAGGCACGAGTAGCCGTCTCGAGAGAGAGAGAGAAACAGACAGAAATGCGAAAGATGAGGAGGGGAAAAGCGAATCAGCTTTTCGTTCCTTGCGCACATCGCAGTAGGCGTGCCTGAAGACAGCACCGCATCCGCCAGCTGCGATCCTCGGACGAGCGTAAGATCCACTTGTTAATCGACTATGTTAGGAAAAGCTGAGATTGTGCAGTCCCCCGCTCATCAGTGTATAGTGTTGATTTGTTTTTCTCCTCTTCGACGTGAAAAAAAATGCAGAGACTCTACATCGCTCTCTGGTGCCTCGCGCGGCAAGGGGACTGGAGGTTGAGAGCGAGTACATGGGCCGATGCGTCTGAAGGTGAAAAGAGGCACACATTGCATCAGCAGGCAAAAGAGGGAGCAGAAGCGTCCACGTCATCTTTTAGTTTACGACAGAGACTGCAAGTAGGTGCATCGTCCACGAGAAGCAGACAAGGAAAAGAACGATAAAGAGGAAGACGCGTAAAGCAGAGCTGAAGACGAGAGACGGAGAGATCGAGAAAGGTGAGGGGACAAAAAAGAAGTGCAGCGCGAGAGCAACACGTCAAAAGAGGCGCGCAACCATCACACACATGTACACATTTATACATGTCAAGAAAGAGATGCACGCTGAGCTGAAGAAGGCGCCCCACAACATCTATTGGGCACGAACAACAGTTTCACGCAAAGCAGCGAGCGTTATGGTAAGAGTACTGCTCGTCTAGGCGGCGAATCACGCACCCGCCAAAGAAGTGGCGCCAACGGTACTCGTCAAGCTGGCCGCGTAAGGGTGTTCGCCCTGCCCGCTCAGATCGATGATGTAGCGTATCCTGGAGAGCGAATGCATGATGTACTGCTGCTTCCATATGGCAGAGTGGCTGGCACGCTCGACCTGCTTGGCGTTCTCGCTGTGGCGTGGGTTGCTGGTACTATCGACTATGTAGCAGTCGGCTCCCCACGCCACGCACCAATGAGCAGCGCACATGGCTCCCAGCGGCCAACACTTTCCATATTATCCTGGTGATGGGTATGCAAGCTCCCTTGCTCACAATGGGGGTAGAGCTGCCCGTCTTGCTGAGGAAAGAGAGTGTGTGTTGCCTTCAGTGTAGGGAGGACAGGTGCGGGGGATGTCGTGCAATGGACAGCCCGGGACAGGGAAGAGAACCACCCTTTGCCTTTTTCAAAGAGCACCAATGATATAAATTAATGCGATTGTACGAGCAACGTTGACACTGGCGGGAGCTGCCAGGCAGAGTGCTTTAAGAGTTCGGTGGATAGCAGCGGTCGCGCCATTTCAGGCAATAAGCGCATGGGCGCTGACGACAGCAATACTGTACCCCAACGCTAGTCGGAAGAGCAGAAAACTGGGGCTCGAGAACGAACGTAAGCTGGTGCCAAGGCAGCGGGGGTGCGACTGGCGAAAATCGCAAGAGTTTCTCCGCTGTTGTCTTTGGCGTTCTTGTCGGCTTCTGCTGAGCGAGTGTCGAAGGAATGCGCAGTACAGTTTGATACGACACATCGAAAGGTGATGAGCAGGCTCGAAGTAAGAGGCAAAAATGAGAGGCACCCCTCGGCATCGTCAGAAAGCGGACGATGGAGTCTTTCCGCCCGCCGCAGCGATGTGAAGCCAAGGAATCGACTAAAGATGAAACGCCGTCGCTGCAAGCGAATGAAAGCACGCAGAGAAAGGGATCGTGGTGAGTTTAGTACCGCGGGGTTATTTCATCTGCGCATGGGCCTCTGCTGCGAACTGAGAAAGATGGGGGTGTGAGGAGATGTCAGGCAGAGCCCTTTTGTTTTCGAGTTACGATTCGAGCGGGGGTCTGTCAGTTTGTCCCCGCATCGGTGTATTTGGTCGTGCCTCATGATCAGAATAGCCACTCGAATAGAGCGAAAGCACACATATATGCGCCCCAAGAGGCACCCCATGTGCTTATTTGGTGGTAATCCACGCCCTTAGACATCCGCGAATGACCTTTCCCTCATGTCTCTTCTTCTTGTGCACAGATTGTGACGCTGTCTAATGCAGCCATGTGCAGGGTGCGGGGAGTCCGGAAGGAGTTGCGTACGAGCCTTCTTTTTGTGTGTGACAGGAAATCATTCTGCAGAACGATGCCCCCCTCCCTGTCGACACGCCTGCCCTCGGGTACCCAGAATCTGCGAGGAAAATGGGCATGTTTGTTCCCTCTGTTTTTGGTTATGTGTATGCTGTTGAGGACGAACCGATACGGCACAGGTCCCTTTACATGTAACTGCCCGTTGTACGCCACTTCCGTGGCACACTACTCGCTGATAGGAAGTCTACACATCAGGTTGTTTCTCTGCGGGACCAGTACACGACGCTTTGTGTATGTGTCTGTGTGTGTGTGTGTGTGTAAGGGAGCAGCTCAGGCAGTCCCCCTTCCCTCTGCCACCACCTCCTTGCCAATGCCGAGGCGACCTCTGTGGGTGGCAGGGCCGAGTGCTGACGAGCGGGTGCGATCGGCAACCGCGGTAGCGTTAGCATCACCCGTATGATGGGCAGCGCGTCACCGGGACTCGAGCACGCCTCGCCCGGCCCTGACAGCACAGCCGTGGGCGGGGTGCCTGAGACACTTCGAGGGACGTGCCGCGCGGCCACCTGCGAAGCGGCGGCAGAGGCCGTTCTCAGCTGACGGGGCCGGCGCCGCTGCCAGGCGTGTATGCCACTGCCTTGCACTACGCGATATGCGTGCGACAGGCCGGTGAGGGGGGAGTTTAGCGAATGTTTGGGGTTAGAGACAGAACAGTAAGAAACGAAGATGCGGAAAAAAGGGCGACTAAAGGGGTGGGGCAAAAAGAGAAAACGCAAAGAAAAAAAAATGCGCCCGTCCCCTCCTGCGGTCACATCCGCTAAGCTCTCTGCAGTCGCTAACAACAGCTTTGCAGCCGCGGGAAAGAAGCGTCGTGTATCGGATTGTGGCAGCGGAGTACGAAAGGAAAGAGTGGAAGCGTTCGTCAACCTCCAACACAAACGGTATGCACACCGGTGGACGAGCCTGCGATGAGTGAATGTGGCAGCCGGGGAGAGGGACAGGCGGGCGGAGCCGAAAGAAAGAAAGCAACTGCAGCGCCTAGAGAAAGTGGTGGGCGGTACAGCCCTCAACCTGGAGGGGGGGGCTGAGGTCGGGGACTTTGAGTTACCGTCACGGTGGCCATCACACAGAGACACACATACAAGCACTCCCACCGGTCTAAGTGGTGCAGTGTCATTCCTCTGCTACACTGTTGCCATCCCTCCCACCCACCCCCCGCCCCCTGCCACTCCTTGCTCTTCTCAGAGAGTAGTGTGCAGAAGCTGAGTTGTTGGCTTCGCCCTCCAACTGCGTTAGGGGGAGGAGTAAGTGCTTGTGCTAAACGCACACTTCGATGGAGGGCTCTGCGCGCAGTTCGGCTTCTAGCTGAGAAGGAAGACGCCCGCGACAATCAAGACCGCTAGGCCGAGAAACAGCTTCAGCTGCTCCTGGATCTGGCAAAGGAGGGATTCGTTCCCGCTTTTTGCGGGCATAGTCTGGAGGCTGCCTGTGTGCTGCCCATCTGTGGCTTTCCGGCTCACAAATGCCTTGCGCTCGTTCGGCACCAGGTCGTCAATGGCGTACGTGGTCATCATTCGGTAAGCCATGTCGCTGTGCCCATTATCTGTGAACGCCTGTGTCGCGTCCCCACCGGCATGGCAAAGCAAGACATCTCGTCCCCCGGGATGCAGGTCGAGAAACGGAGTGACATCGTACACCTTGTTGTTAATGACAATCCACGCACTATCAGGCGACTTCTTGGCAGCGACCTGGTCCATTGAGATGTAGTGGCGGCGCTCGCTTTCAGGAAGCTCACCAACCTTCAGCTCCTCTAGCTTGCGCATGGCACCCTTACTATGGTGTACAGCCTCGAACCCCTCCGTGGCATCGGTGCCGATGTGAGCGAGAAGAATGTCGCGACCTCCCGGGTGATCATCGTAGAACTTGCTCACATCGTACACGGCATTGTTGATAATGAGCCATCCATTCTCCTTCCTGTTGTGCTCCGCCACCTCACTTTTGGTGATGTTCGGCATGGAGGCTGCTTAACCGACCCGGTGCCCGGTGAAAATGATGAAAGAAAAAAGAAAAAAGCACGCAGAGCAAGTGAGAACCCAAATTAGTGGCTGCACAGGCTGGCGTAGGCTGCTGTGGGGCTATAGACGTGGGTGTTATCGAGTACGAAAGGGAGGACGATGCCCCCGCCACTCTGTTTTTTGGTTCGACGAGTAATGAAGACACGCAACGCTAAACGAAAAGTAAAGCGTAGCGAATATGCTGAGGGTGAGGCCGGGAGAGAGAGAGAGAGCGGGGTCAGTGGCTGGCAGTGGCGAGACATGCGACTCAGAGCCGGTGGAGAGTTGCATGTGCTAAGCGTCACCGTGGAACGTGTTGAAGAGAGATGTCTTTGCGAAGATCAGAGACGAAGGTGTCAAGATGATATCTAAGTGAGGGTATGCAGACATGAGGGGTGGCCGTGTTCTGAGAGAATACGCGCCCTCACGGTAAGCAGCTCCGGAATGCTGAATGCCGAAAAGCAAACACGCACACATCAACACACAGATAAAGGCCCAACCCCCGCGTGCCCGGTCAGTGTAGCAACGCACCTTCGTGGGGGAAACGAATCGCTTAAAGTGTGGATCCAGCAGAGACCCGTCAAGCTGTGCGGTCGTTCATTTCTGTTTCCTCTTTTTTTCTTATGCTTGGCATGTCAGCGACGCCCCACACTGTTGGGAGATCAACTGAAGCGACTCTCTGTAGAGGAGTGCGCCAAACTGGAAGGTCATATCGAAGCCGCTTCCGCCATCCGTGCCCAGCAGCTCGAGACACCTCTCCCCATCGATAGCGCAGTTTACGTACACAGTCGTCTTGATACCAAGTTGCTTCGCAATGCCGCGGACCAGTCGCTGGCTGAGGCTCGTCGCAAGCACGGATTGAGCATTGCTGTTTACTGCAACCGAGATGTCTTGCTGGTGCGCCGTATCGAACTCCATCAACTGCGATGACGAGATACAGACGCGGTCCCCATCCCCTTTAAGCTGGAGTCCGACAGCGACGCTGCAGGCCCCAAGTCGGGGTACACTCTGCCTCGTAGGGCTCTCCGAGATATGAAGCCAGAAAAAGCGATCGTCAAACGTGACCAGTTCGATAAAGGCATTGGTGACAAACACCGGCGTCTCAGGCTCGCTGGAACCATCGGCGGGCGGGTCCACCCCCGCGTTGCTCTCAGTTGCCTTGAAGTAGAAGGGCACGCGGACGGCCGTCGTTCTCGGGGCCGGCATTGGCGGCGGGCAAAAGTGTGAGGGAGCAGAAAAAGTGCCAGCGAAGCGAACAAAAGTAGACGGCATAAGAAAAAAAAAGCGCAACGGCGTATGGTCGCTCGATGCGAGCGAGGAGAGACAGTGTGAATTCGTCGGTGGTAGGTGTTCTTGGAACAAGCACTCGTGGGCGGTACGAACGCAAACGGAAAAGAGGAGACAGTTGTGGAGGTGTCGTCGAGTCAGAAAAGGGGGTCAGGGAAAGGCGATAACAGATGTGCCGGATGGGGGCCAGCGCCTTTACGCTGTGATGAATGCCGAGGCCTACTCATCGGCCCGAAAGCAGTTTGCTTTACGGTAGCCTAATCGCGTGAGCAGTGCCTTGCTGCTTCCGCCACAAGGTGCGGCTGAGTCGCAAATTAAAAAAAAGGGATGGAAGGCGGCAAGTGGCTGCGTCCTCCGCTTACGTTTCTCGGAGAGCCAGAGAGGTGGAGGGAAGCAGCACAGCCACGGGCAGTTGACTTTCACTGACATTCGCCGGGGCCTGTGCTCACGAGTCCATAAGAAACCGCTCTTGTGGAGAGATGTGAGGTGGACATGTGGCAGACAAGAGCAGTTTGTGCCCCGCCACTTACCTCACCGATCCACTTCCGCACCAGTCCACACTGTTTCATCCCCCTCTTCATCGTCGGACGAATCGAAGTCCTTCTTGCCGGCCGCTGTTAGATTCGACGATCCCCGGCGCTGCTGATGCTGCATGAGCAAGTCTGAGACAAAGTCTGCTCCCCCGTTGATGGCAACGGCACTACTAGCGCCGCTGGGCTCCGACGTCGAAACGAGATCGGAAAACAGGGCGCCCGTTGACAGTATGTACGCTTCACGGAGAAGCTTGTAGTTCGCAATCTTGTCGAGCTCATGATTCACATGGGCAAAGAAGATTCGCTCAATCCGCTTGTCGATGGAGAGGATTCGGCGGACACACTCGTCCTCCCTAATCAGCTCATAGTCGCAGAGTTTGCGGTAGGCAAACATGAGGATGGAGCATAGGGCAGGTATGACGGCGTCGTATGAGGGAGTAGCAGCCGCGTACTCGAGGTGTCGCTGGTCAAGGAAGATGTATTTGATCTGCGCGTCATGGTCGGAAGACGGGGTCACCAGCGGGGACGTCAGCGTCGCGTTTGGCGCCTCTGTGTCTGTCGAGGTCTGTAGGAGCGACTTGAGACCTGATGATACGTGCTGGCGGAACTGGCGGAGGTTGCGCTGCGCCAGCGCCTTGGAGGCGGTACCGGTGGCGTATGCCGCCTCCAACTCCAGCAGTAGACCGTAGAAGCACTCTACAAACTCGTCCCCGCCAATAGGGATAAGAAGAATCTCAGAGAGAGAAATGGCAAGCGCCGCGTAGCAGGGAAGGTAATAGCGCGCCCACTCCATAGCGGAGCTGCTGCGCTGCTGAATCGCCGCTGGGGCATTGGCGATGGATACCGTAATGAAGTCGGCTTCCCTCCCGCTAAGCTCAGCCAGAGCATTGCTGCTCGAAGGCGCCAGCGGCCCAGTCGCGCCTGCCATCGCTACGGGCAGCTCTGCAGGCAGGTGAATAAGCCTTTCCTTGCTGACACCGTCATGATCCATCGGGAGGCAGGCGTCAGCGATGTTAAAGTATTTACCTATCTCATGCAGATTGAGGTGCACCGTGTTCATCCACAACGTCCCCTCTTCGCTGTGCAGCTCCTTCAGGTACTCGAGATATTTGACACGCTTGTTTACTGTAAACTCAACGAGGGCCGTGCGTCCCTCGAGCCCTTTGATCTTCAACACCCTTTTCAGCATGCCTTCAGCGAAGTGCGCTGCCGCTGTTTTTCCTATCGTTTTTGTGTTGTTGTTTTTTGAATGGCTGAAGGCGAAGAGAGTGGGTGAGGAAGTGATGCAACAGCGACGGCCCCACAGGCGTGGAAGTGCCGGGCGCCGTGCCGCGTACGAGATCATAGAAGCTCGAAATAGTGAGAAGATAAGCATGCGAGACAGCAGTCTGTTCTCTCGTTGCCCAAGAGGGGGGGAAGCGCGATCAGAGGTGGCCTTGCCTTGGGAGGCGCCGGCGAGTCGAGCACGACCTCGTCACCCTCTGGTGGCGGTGGCTTGGCAGCCAGCAAACGCACCACGGAACGCGTGCAGAGGCCCTGCACCGCAGCGCACGCCCACAGTCATTCTTTCATCTGAGCGCACTTGCGGCCAAAATATAAAAAAAAAGATCGCTACCGAGACAGAAGCGGCTCGAGAAAGCTGCGTGCAAGCACTCCCCGCAAAAAGTAACGTGTCCACGGCCCCTTCGTCATGGTATGCGGGCAAGAGAGCGCACGCCCACAGCTGACATTTCGGTGCCTTCTCTCGCAGTGCGAAGAAGGCGGAGGCCTAACGCAGGGGACGACTTCGAGGGGAATGGCCTTACACGTGTCATCGTCTTCATTCAGCACTGCAAAAAAGGCGAAGAGGGATCGCAGAGTCGGGCGCCATGCAGATAAAAATCCATAGAGCTGCTTCGGTCGAAATTGACGGCTGTGCCCCATCGCGCACCAATGACAGAGAGAGCGAAAGGTAAAAGCTCGCAAAGGGTAAGAGGAGGTGTGCTCCCAAGCGACGAGAGTCAAAAAAAAAAAATAAGGGCAGGTGTGGGCATCGGTAACGTCTCTCATCGCACCAGCTCTCATGGAGGCGCACTGTGCGCACAAACCTGAAGCAAAAAGAAAAAGAAACGGAGCGAGGCGGTTAGTGCACGCAGCACACTGCCAAACAGACACGTGCACTGCGGTCACGTAAAAGACGAAAGTGATTCGGAAGGGGGAGGGAGGGTGGGGGGATGCGCCAGCCTCCAAGAGCCAACAAGGCAGCCAAGGACGGACAAGAGAAAAGGAGATCGGGAGCAGAAACGGAGATAGAAGCCGCAGTAGCGTTGTCCGATGAGGGGGGAGAACGCTTGCACGTAATGAGAGGCAGAAGGGAAGGCACAGTGGAAGGGAGAGCCACCGCCTACTCAAATCGGATGTGGACTAAAAGGAGCGGTGATGGCAGCGGTGCAGGGCTTCGCCATCGCAACAAAAGATACCGCGAAGAAAAAAACGCATAGAAAAATACGGCGCACGGAGACTGCATAGATGCATTTCCCCGCATGTTTCCAATGGCACCTCTACCAGAGGCGCTGCACACTGGGATAGAGAGCAAAGAAATGTGCCTCTCACTGGCACAGCGGCAAAGACTTTAGACCAAGTCGCGCGCAGCTCAGTCGGCGCGGCAGTGCGTTAGCCCCCACGCGGGGGGAGCGCTCCGCACAGAGAAGCAGACTGAGAGGTGCAGAGGGAAGGGGAGTAAGCAAAGAGATGCGAAAAAAAAAAAAAGAAAGGGCGGAGAAGAAAGAGGAGGAGGAGTCACACGTTAACAGGGCACAGAGCAACAGCGGAAATGCACTGAGATGAGAAGCAGAGGGTGGTGGCCAAGAAGGACGGGGGAAAACGAACGGAAGGAGCTGCACGGAGGAATGAGAGGGAAAGGGGGAGGGAGTGTTTGAACGACACCGAGGCATCCCTGTGGCGCTCGGGGGAGGGCGAGGGGCGTGTAGTGTGCTTCCTTCAGTAACCCCAAGAGGAAAGGCAAGAGAGATGATGTGCAGCCGACAAGTCCGTCTCAGCGGAGACACTCAAGAGGAAGCACAGACAGAAAGAGGTCTAAGCAATATCAACAAGAACAAAAAAACGCTTCCGCACGCAGCAAATACGGAGCGAAGGACAGAGAGGAGGTGAGGCACCGCTAATCCACACGGGAAAACAGTAAGTTCTCAAACGGTGCCATAAGGTCAGCGAGTCTCTCGCTAAACGCTGAGGAGGAGAAGGTAAATCGTCGGAATGGGATAATGGAGAGATCCCCTCCAGAGAGCGGTGTGCGTGAAACAGGGAGCGAAACGGAAAGAGTCCACGCCGACAGACGTAAATACGATGGAGACAGTGGAAGGAGAAGACGAGCGAGGAGAGGGCGATCGGCCTGACCTTTCAGTGGTCTTGGGGGTTCTGACAGCTGATGCGCTGTTGCGTGTTGCGGATTGAAGGGCGAAGTGGGCGACGACCAGAAGACAGGTGCCAGCAGAGAGAAAGAGAGGGGGAAGTGAGCAGCTGTGCATTCCGAAGCGGGCACCGATTGTTTGGCGCGAAGGCGTATATACCGGGTGGCTCACTGATGAGTCAGACAGAAGTTTACAGCCTGTTGACCCCCTCCCCTCGAGAAGAGTTCGTCAGAATCCCACCGCGACGGTAGAGACTACGAGACGCTGTGATGGTTGCGACCTATCCACTTCAACTCCCTTCTTTGGTCGGGCCCCCCTACCGGGATCTGCGCGTGCGGGAGACAGGTTAGCTGCATGTAAGGGTGTAGAGGGGGTGGGGGAAGGAGGGGAACGCCTCTGCGTCATCGTGACGCCAACTCACTGCGTTTCATTGGCACAGTGCGCCTGAACACGTCAAGTGTTCTTGTTTTTTTTCCTTTACGTGCCCATAGGCCAAATGTGAGGGGGAAAGGGGAGGGGAGGGGGGCGGATATCTTTAGGGCCTCAGCACCGGAGCCGAAGCATCGGAAGTCGGGGTAGGCTCACTGAGTGGCAGTGACCCCCCAGACAACGCTAAAACGGCACCCTCATACGACAGGCGAGCGGTACTCCAGAGTACGAGGAGTGGCTGCGACGGAGACACGCGCGCTTTCGTTGAAAGCGCAAAGCGCCATGGGCGGCAAAGGAGGCTTGGTTGCCATTTCACCTACGTCTGGTAGACGAGAGAAGGACCTCGTACAAGCACTGCTTCCACACCCGAGCTCCTGCCTATCCTGGACGGCGGAGGAGGCCCAGCAGGGGTCTTCGATGGGCTAGGCGATTCTGACGGACGGTCGCGCCCTTCGGCGTGCTCCATCGCCTCCCCACTGTCCTCCACGGCAAGCACGGCAGAGGCTAACTGCTGCAGTAGTCGTCTCACGGTGGTTCGGAAGAGAGTGTGCCGAGGCAAAACGCGAGCGTCTTCGACAGAATCCACCCAGCGCTGCAGCCAGTACGACACCACTTTCGTGCGCCGATCCTGAGCACTGCCATGCACCGCCGCCGGATCGGTGGACCACGTATGTGCCGGGCAGCCGACTGCAGGGGGCACCATCGCCCCGAGACGATCCGCTAAGGACACAGTCAGCATGAGCGGGATGTCGTGTGAACAGTCGGAGTCCTGCAAGAGCCACCACTTCACCTCCGCCACGGGTGTCAGCACACAGAGCGAAGTGCGGTCGGTGGCGCCTCCTTCAGAAGTAGAGGGCAGCGTCGACACTGCAGCCTTCGAGTGCTTCCGGCGCGCTAGCACAGCTCTGGCCCACGCATCAGCCAGGTGCTCTTGAGAAGTGACACGTGCACGCTTCGACTGGAGCTCGTGTAGCACTGCCCAGTCTTGGTAACGGACACAGGCCATCGCTGCCGATCCGCCCGCGTCGGGCGCTAGAAGTAAGCGAGACGCACCCTCCAGAAATCGTTTCTGCTCCTCGTATTGCCATTCGGCTTGCAGCTGCCGCCACTGCAGAGACTCCGGTAGAGTGTAAAGTGTGCAGTTGCTCTTGAGGGCGCCCTCCTCAACAGAGCTGATAGGGCGAATCGACGGAGGAAGGGATCCCGAGGCGGCTTCCAGCACCTCTTCGATAGCCGCAACAAGGGAGCTCACAGGAGCTGTTGAACTGGAGCTGACGCCTATCGGCGAGTCCACTCGAGCTGCTCGACGGAGCTCAAGGTCGAGCTCCTGAAGCACGCCGACCGTAACTGGAGACAGAGTGCTGGCCCAAGAGCTGTTGCGCGGCTGATGCTGCGCTGCCGATGCTATCCACTGCCGAAACACCGCCGCCGCCGCTGTTGTGCCTAGCGCCTCGCACCCAGTATTATCTCCGTAGCGCCGCTCGTGTACTCCTGCCAGGAGCGTCAATACGCGCAGAAAAAAGGTGCGGTCAGCATACAATGCGGCTGTGCGGTGTGTGGCATTATGTTCCGCCGCCAACTGTATCTCGAGAAGATCGAAGAAAGCGAAAACGGTCGATGAGTCTGAGCACAGCGGTTTCGTGCTAGCCATCAAGGCTCTAGCAGCAGCAGCGTGCACTGCGTCTGCGGTCACTGGAACCTTCGTGTGCATGAAGCTCAACAGTCGCTGCAGAGCCGCAGCAGCAGGTGTGCTGAGAAGCACCGCTACCACATTGCGCTCCTCTACGGCAATGGCACGTGACGAAGGTTCGCACAGTTTATTGAAGAGCGTCACAGCGCGGTTCGGCACCCCAGCCGCGCCGCATACGCGCAGGCAGCTGGCCAGCACATCCGGGTGCCGTGGAACACCGCTCTCGGTGTGCAGTAGGGTGCGGCGATAGACATCCTCGAGAACGCCCATGCAGGTCTTGGATTCCAGTGGAACACGAGCGAGTGCGTTGAGGATGGCGCAGAATGCTAGACGTGTCTCGCCTGCACTGTCCGTGTTGTACCCCACTTCTGTCTCCTCCACCAGGCGCAGGTACAGCTGCAAGATCACATTGAAATGGTCCGCATTGGCGTCAACGCTGAGAGCGAGCGCGCGCACCAGTCGCATAGCGCATCGCGGCTGTTGAATCAACGATGTTGACCAACTGTTGCCGCTGATGGAAGATGATGGCGATAACTGTGTTGCCACAGACACCTCTCTGTCATGCCCTTCTTCACCAGTTGCCGCAGAGAGCCTTGCCAAGGTAGCTCCTCGATGAGTAAGATACGAGTACGCGAGCGGAAAGCCATCGATGGCTGTGCCGTAAACACAAGATGTCGTGAGGCTTGCGTGAGTGCGTGGAGCGGCCGCAGCAGCCATCGCGCTCTCGTAGAGAGTAGCTGCCTCAGTAGTATACCATTCCCTGAACGCCCCCTTCTCGGTGAAGGCAGCAGTGTTCCCACTCTGGCCGCAGAGATCGCTGATGCAGCTGTCGACGCCTCGCATAAAAATGGCCATCAGCGCACGCGCCACATCTTCCGCCTGGCACGCCGCACACAGCTTCATGCCTGCGTCCAGTACGTACCGCTCAAGCGGGGAGAGAAACACGCGAGAAAGTAAGGGCGCTGTATCGCAGCTCTCCGTGGACGTGTTCGCTGGCACGGAATGATGAAGCAGCCACGGGGCGCAGCAAGACAGCACCACAGCGCGCGATTCGTGCACAGTCTGCACCCACATCTTGCTTAGAGCGTGCGCCGGTGTCTGACCCTCATCATGTAGGCTCTCCTCTGTCGCAATGCAAAAATTACCCTGAAGGCCGCCGGTGGCGTAGCGCCTGCGACGGTGCACCCGCTCTAGCTCGTGCGAGAGGAGGAGCAGGCGAACTGACGCCGGCAATGACGCCGACCACTCCATCGTGGGTGTACGCAGGGGCTCCTCAGCTGCTTTGCTTACGAGGTCCTCCGGAGGCATCCGGGCAGCCTCAAATGCTCCCCAAAGGTGCCGCAGAATGATACAGCTCGACACCTGCGCGTGTACGCCTGTGCGGCAAACACTCAGGAGCCATGGTGACGTCACCAAGGACGCCGCATAATGAACCGCGGCACTGGAGTCATCGGTAGAGGCGCCTGGGCTTCCCCCAACGTTCGCACGCTTGACCGCTGTTTGGCACTCAGCACGGTCCAGGACGCCAAGTTCGCGCATGAGAGTTGCGTTCGAGGCAGTGGTAGGCGTCTGGCGCACAATGTCCGGCGCCATGGCAGCCAGCGCCTCGTCGGCATCGCCATCAATGTCTGTAGCACTAGAGGGAGAAGGTGGCTCGGCGGATTCAGCGCACGTGCTGGGCCTAGCACAAGGCTGGGGAGCCGATGCCCCTTTGTGCAGCGAGTTTCGCAATTGCCGAGAGGCAGTGACGAAGCTTTTCCATGCGGCTTCGCGTTCCTGCTGGGCTGCCTCCGCGGTAGAGGCTGTGCGATGAGGGACGGAGAGGCTCCCAAACGACGTTGCGCGGGCTTCAGCAGCAGATGCCGACGTCCCCCTCACACTCAGGCAGCGGCGCAAGTGAGCTGTGCGTTCCCACACACGCGTGCAAACGCTCTCAAGCACGGCAGAGCGCTTCATTACAACTATTTGTCTGTAACTCGGGTGATGACTTCGTCTATTTTTACCGCACTGTCGGCGGCTGGGATACGCCCTGTGAAAAGGGCAGAGAATGGTGCCGACAGTCGGCACAGTACCACAAGTCATCCATTCGGTGAGAAAAAAAAGAGAAGGGAGCGCGCCAAGAAAGAGTGGAAGGGGAATGCAGCGCGAGGAGCAGAGGAGGCGCAGAATAGCAGAAAGGGGTGGAGGGTGCCAGCACCTCGTTAGTGGGTGGAGAGAAACATGAGGAAGCACAGCCTCGAGATGAAACATACGTGAGAAGCCCCACAAGCCAAGCCTACTACGCGGGGGAGGTAAGGATAGCTGCACGCGGACCGAGGAAGCGGTGTCGTCACACCCAAGAGCTGCTCCATTCAGCCCCGCAAAGAGCACCAAGACCCACGCACCCACAAATATATTGCTCAGTATCGAGGAAAAAAAAGGTCGGGCAGCCACTAGCGACGACGGCTACCGCTCAGCCTGTCAGGCCTGAGGCCTCGGGCACATCAGTCACTTTCCCCTTTGGCTGTTCAGGCGCCTGTGAAGCTCACTGACTTTCTCACACTTTGTGCTACTGTGAGCGAACAACTTCCCGCTCGCATGGCAGGGAACACCGCAGCGCGTGATATGCAGGACCAGTACACGACACTTTGTGTATGTGTCTGTGTGTGTGTGTGTGTGTAAGGGAGCAGCTCAGGCAGTCCCCCTTCCCTCTGCCACCACCTCCTTGCCAATGCCGAGGCGACCTCTGTGGGTGGCAGGGCCGAGTGCTGACGAGCGGGTGCGATCGGCAACCGCGGTAGCGTTAGCATCACCCGTATGATGGGCAGCGCGTCACCGGGACTCGAGCACGCCTCGCCCGGCCCTGACAGCACAGCCGTGGGTGGGGTGCCTGAGACACTTCGAGGGACGTGCCGCGCGGCCACCTGCGAAGCGGCGGCAGAGGCCGTTCTCAGCTGACGGGGCCGGCGCCGCTGCCAGGCGTGTATGCCACTGCCTTGCACTACGCGATATGCGTGCGACAGGCCGGTGCGGGTGCGTAGCAGAGCTGAGTGCGGCATGACTAACCCCATCGCACATAGGCGGCACGTTCGCGAAGAACGATGCGTCGGCTTCCGATATCACGACGCTTCTCACGCAGGCACAGCGGCTCGGGCACAGACGAGTCGGCGCTACCCGCTTCTGTTCGCAGTCTCTGGTTGAGCCTCAATGCACGCGGCAGTGGAAATATATCGCGTCCCTTCTGCAGCTGATTGCGTGACATGGCACAGGGGAGTGCCGCATGCGCTACAGATGCCGAGGACGAGAGCTGGATCCGCTCGATGGTTCTCGTCACGCAGACATGCCTCTCTCCACGTTCTTGTCTCCTGCACGCTGACTGGACTCCCCCGCCGGCGCACGAGGTCTCCCTCGACAGCAAGCCCACGCTGAGCAACGCTAATGTGGGGCACAGCGATGTCAAGTTCGCGTCGCTGCTTAGTGAGCCCGTCAGGTGTATCGTTGGCGGACTTGCTGAGTGATGCGTCACTGAGTCGCGCGACCAAAGACCTCTGCAGAACCGTCTTTAGCCGAAGGGCGGACGGAGTTGAGGGGGCCACGAACGTTGGCCATCCGCTCTCATGCCGGCCTACACGGCTTGTGTCTGCGAAGTGGCAGCTGCGAAAGACGATTGCGCAACAGAAACGGCACGTGTAAAGGCAATGGCCCGGCGCGCGCTCCGCCTCCCCCTTGACGCGGGCAAAGGGCGGATCCAGTGTGAAGTGCGTCGTTGACGGCGCACCAGCCAGAGTCGTGGCGGCCTTCGATAGCGGCAGGGACTCGCCTGTTGGTGCATGTTTCTCGTCGTGCGCAGCAGCGGACGGTGCGTGGCTACGTGCCAAGGTTGCGCGCACAGGGGGGCGCGGTGAATGCATGCTCCATAGGCCGCTGCTGCATATGGATGAATGCCGGGAGCGGCTGCGCCCAACTCGAGACACGGTGGCGATCGAGCGCCTTCCCCACGCTGCCTGCGGAGGCGGACCCTTGCGCATTGCTGCCCTCTCGTCAGTTGGCGCTTCGGCAGCTGCTGCGGTTGTGTGTGCGCCAACCGACGAGAGGGCAATGTTTCCTTGTTGCCTCGACTTTAGGGTCACCGGTGCTTCAATGGTGCGGGAAGAAGACGAGAAATAGAGCGGAAGCACAAACGGGGGCAGTTGATGGAGCACAAGCATTGTGCAAGAGCCTGAAGCTCAGAGGGGGAGGGGGTGACCACCGCATGTCCGGCCCATTGGCTTTTTTTTTGTAATGTGGACACTGAGGTATGTGCGGTGCCCATCCGCACTGGAGAGAGTCGCGTCCCATAACAGGAGGATACACCACCGCAGGTGGCCCTCCGTAGGGGCGGCCGGCCTGGATGCCGGAGCGCTACGCAGGACGCTCCAGTGCTTCATCACGGTTTGGCAGCAAACTATGAGACGACAGATGGCTGCGAGGCGCGAAAGGCCCTCACTTCCGCTTCCTCCGTCTCTCTGAGTGGGTGAAGCTCACGAGCATTTTCGACACTATTACGCAATGCTCACATCTCCTCGGAACACGGGCCGGTGTGTGTGTGTGTGAGGCACCGCTTGAAGAAGAGCAAAAAAAGGGGGTCCCAAACGCATCCTTCACACCACAGCCGTCGCAGAAACGCTACCTGGGGATGTGCCCCCCGGCGTCCACATCCACCAAAGTTGCACATCGAGTACTCACTACTAGGACGAACAAAGAAAAAAATAAACAGCCACCAAACGCCGCCATTTCTGATCCGCCGCTGCGAGCACAATCGGCTGCGTCCCCAGGCGTGTGCGTGTCGACGGCAACAGTGCGCGGCGACACGACGACAAGCCGCCACAAACGACACATAAGAATCGAAGGCAACCCAAAGGAAGGGAAATGCAGACGAGTCACCCGCCGCCGAATACATGCATCGAGCCGTGTATGGACAGGAGACGGGAAAAGGGGGGCACTCGCACAGTGCGCCGCACGCAGATTACCCATAAAAGCAGTGAATGGAAGCGCCGCCACGCTACGAAGAGCGCGGATTAGAGACGATTGAAAGCCGACGCGCGCAGCTTCACCACCTTCTGTTGGACGCTTTGATATCACTCTCAGCAAAGGGGTAGAAGAAGCAGATGCGCCAGACATCTCGGCAATGCCATCGCTACTGGGGCGAGAAATCAGCGGCAGAGGCCCCCAACATGCAGGTCTGGAGACGCGAAAGCAAAACTGGCGCGACAATCGCCCGCGCCTCTCTCTGCATCGGAGCAGCTGCCTAGCGTCTCCTTTTCTTCTTGCCACTATTTGCGCTGTGGGCGCTCGCCCCAGACCGCGACGCCGTTTGATGATTCCCCTTGCAGGCGTTGGCGAAAGGCGCCACCTCCGCCTCATCACCCGCACCGCCTCGCGGCAGACGCGATCCGCTGAGCTCCTTGCGGAGAACCTGTCCAAAGTTCGATTTAAAATAGTTGACAGCTTTGGCCGTACTTAGAGCGGACGTGTGTTTATTCCGCTGGCTATCACGGATGCGCACAAAGCATTTCGTCGGCACGACATCTCCTGACTTCGTCGTTGGCTCAGCGGTGGCAAAGTGGTAGGTGCTTTCGCGAGCCTGCAGTTGCTCCTTGAAGTAGTCCTCCGCTGTGCCAGAGGGCGTCACACTTGTTCGATAGCGGAAAAGAATGGCGGCCTCGCGTGTACAGATGTCCTCCCATTCGCTGCCGGTTAGCATGTACTGCACCTCGTTGTGCGTGGCGCCCGTGACAGCATTGTCTAAGCCGCTTCGACAGTGGTTCGCGACGAGTTGATGAAGATAAGCACCAGTCGCACGAGGGCTTAGCATTCGTGACGCCAGGGCATACTGCTCGGCAAGATAGGCGTCGCCCTCCTCCGTGGGCGTGCCATCCTGGTTGAGGAGCTCCGCCTCTTGCGCTTGCTGCCACGCACTCTGAATATAAGCCTCAGCCGCCTTCAGTGCCGCGGCACGCCGCCTTTCCGAGAGCAGGGCACGCTGATCAGCACGCCTGTCCACGCGTTTCGACTGCATCGCAGTAGGCACGGTCTTCGGTCCAAAGGCACCCTTGAGCAGAATCCAGATAGACCCGCCGTGGTGGCTGCGCCGCTGCGATCCCCGTCGTGTGTCGCTCCTCTCCTTCCTCGATGCCTTCCTGCTTGCACTTCCCCTTGCCGCGCTTGAAGCTGAGGCTGAGGAGGGAGCGGCAGCAGCCTCGCGTCCGTTCCGCTGCTCCTTATAGTTTGCCTTGAGTAGGTGGAACATTTTGCTCAGCTCTGACAAGAGCGCCTTCTCATCAGCGAACTTGCGCATCCCACCGGTTCTGGTGGGCATCGCCGAACGCAATGAGGCAGAGTTGGCCGCAGCGAAGAAATCAAAAATGCAACGAATGGGCTGCGACCTCTGCGGTATTGGGGCGGGGCCTCGCGGATTCGGCTTCCTGCAACTCCGTATGCGCACGTCAGCGTACACAGCACAACAAGAAACGGGAAAAAGAGAGACAAAAACGAAGGTAAACTGAAACGCCAGCGACGGCTTCAGGCTGATACAAACAAAAAACAAAGCGAAAACGGTGGCAGTGTGACGGGAGGGTAGATAGAGAAAAGGGGGAGGAAAGACCTCAGCGAAGGCTCTTCGTCTGCGGTGTCTGAGAGCATCAGCCTCCTCCTCCTCCGCGCACAAATGTCCTTCGCAGCACACCAGATGGTAACGCTAACGAAGGGACAAGCGAAGGTGCGCCATCATGCGATTCCAGTCTCCCACTAGGAGAGTCATACTGGAGAAGGGAGCGCTGGGTGGGCAAGAAAGAGAGAGACCCTGAAAGCCACCAAGGAGGAGCAACAGAAAAAGCACGCTGGCCACTCGGAACGACGGCACAGCACAGAAAATGTGAGCTTGTTTTTGAACACCAGGAGGGCAACATAGTGAGGACAAAGAGAGGGGAAGGGAGAGGCTCCGCGCACCTTTCCTTTCCCTGTCATCTGAGCTTCTCCCACCCTACTCCCTTGTTTTGCTTAGCATATTTTCGCTCTTCTTTGAGAGGGCGCTTACGCGCATGCTCAAGCGGTCACGGCCTCCCACACACACACACTCCGAGGAGGTACCGCGCGCACCGAAGCAAGTCATCTCTTTAGTGCTGAGCACTCCTGTTTCGTTCCGCTCGTGTAGCACTCGCTTCTCCCTCTTCTTGTGAGACGGAGCGCGGCGAGTGAGAGCTCTAACGGGCAGCGCGAGAAGGAATGTGCAGATTAACTCGAAAACCAATAGCAATGCACATACGTAGTCAGGTGACACAAAAAGAGAAGAGATGGAGCTGTGTCTCTAGTCTGCTGCCACAGCGACAAGAGCAGCTCCACCGTCCCACACTCGTTGGGGAAGCACACGCGCAAGCACAAGAAAGCGGATTACGACGGTCCGAGCACTGAAAAGGGGGGCCCTTCACCAGGACGTGGGCAGCAAAGCCACAGCAGAGGGAATAGAGTTTTAAAAACAAAACTTGCGGTAAGCCGAAATCTCAAAAAAGGTGCATGTGACTTCCCCACATACACTTCTTTCTTCGCGAACGTGCCGCCTATGTGCGATGGGGTTAGTCATGCCGCACTCAGCTCTGCTACGCACCCGCACCGGCCTGTCGCACGCATATCGCGTAGTGCAAGGCAGTGGCATACACGCCTGGCAGCGGCGCCGGCCCCGTCAGCTGAGAACGGCCTCTGCCGCCGCTTCGCAGGTGGCCGCGCGGCACGTCCCTCGAAGTGTCTCAGGCACCCCACCCACGGCTGTGCTGTCAGGGCCGGGCGAGGCGTGCTCGAGTCCCGGTGACGCGCTGCCCATCATACGGGTGATGCTAACGCTACCGCGGTTGCCGATCGCACCCGCTCGTCAGCACTCGGCCCTGCCACCCACAGAGGTCGCCTCGGCATTGGCAAGGAGGTGGTGGCAGAGGGAAGGGGGACTGCCTGAGCTGCTCCCTTACACACACACACACACACAGACACATACACAAAGTGTCGTGTACTGGTCCTGCATATCACGCGCTGCGGTGTTCCCTGCCATGCGAGCGTGACTAAAGTATGGGCACAAGAAGAAAACGGGGGTAGGGGGAGGGGGGCAGAATGAATAGGAAAAAGTTAATGTCTGTGCGTGAGGTCGTACCATTCGGGCGAAGAAAAATGGCGAGAAGAAATGTGTCGCATTACAGCACGACTCTTGGCGATGCCCGCGTCCGCTGTGTATGTGTGTGTGTGTGTGTGTGTGTTGTGTGTGTCTGTACCCTCTGAGACGGGGGGCTGATGCGACTCGCAGGCCGCAGGAAAGGGGGGAAAGGGAGCGTCCCTTCTCACCCACCCTTCATTACAATGTTAGAATATCGTATGTGTATGTTCAGTACAGTAGATGGCTATATAGTATCATAGACGTCGTCAGGTGGCCGAGCCCCCTCCCTCCATACACAAAAACACATGTACACACAATTATATACACATATGAATACATATAGGTGGAGGTGGTGCATGCCCAGAAAGTGTTTCGGCATCGCCGCCCCTCGCCCCTTTCCCTCTTCCTGCTGCTGTACGCCTGCGCAGGCGAAGCACAGGTGCGCGGACGTCGCGCCCGAGCAGAGAAAGGGAGGGGAGAGACGCGCCAGCGGAGTACATGTCGGGCATCAACGGAAGGGGAGTTGTGGAAACGGAAAGCGCTGCGGCTTGTATCGGAAAGGTAAGCGAAGAGGTCGAGATAGGAGTGCCACTCACCTCAAGGAGCATAAAGCAGAAGAGAGGGAGAGAGAGCAGCACACCGATGGAGACGAGAGGTATGGGAAGCGACTGGGATGAAGGGACATGCACCAAAAGACACGCACGCACATGGGCAAAAAAAAACGAGGGAGGAGTCGGGGGAGGGGAGGGGAAGAAGCCGTGAAAGACTATGGGAGGGAACATGACACGAAAAGACGAGAGTTCAGAGGTTGACAGGAAACGGTGCTCGGCGCCACACGAGGAGGGGCAGAGCCGTCCCCGCACGCACACCCACACACAAAGAGTGAGGCAAATAGGGAGCCGGCTGAGGAAAGAAAAAGCAGTGGGCGCTGTCAATAAGCAGACGAGGAAAAGCGACGCAGAGACCAACGAAAATGTTTGCTGCCAACTTTTTTGTGGCTCTTTTTTACTCCTCCATTTTGTTCGTCGACGTGTGTGCGTGTGTGTGTGTCTGAGAGTGTGAGAGGGAGACGACAAAGCTGTGGCGTAAGCAGCTGCACAACTGCTGCAGGCTCAATGGCAACGGAGGAAATCTGCGGCACCAAAGCTACACCAAAAAGCTCGTTTGTGGAGAGGAGAGAGGAGCGTTAGCTGTAAAAGCGGCCAGAGACAGTGTGAGTTGATCGCCGGTAAGGAAACACAATGAAGGCTAAGGAAGAGGAAGAGGCTAAACAATATCAGCACCAAAATTGAGCCCTCCAGTCGCACCACGCGCATTAGAGTCCCGCCACCGTCACCCAAAAGTAACAGACAAAAACTGAATGAGGGACTATTCGGGGTTACGCACGCTCTGTGAGCATCAACACGAACACGCTTGCGTGGGTACGGCAGAGAGAAAACGGAAGAGAGAGGGAAGAGGAGAGACACGGGGAGAGGAGTGGGGGGGGGGGGGGTAATGGCTTCGCTGTGCACCGAAAAAGGGGGGAAGATGATGGCTCCTGCGAGCGGCTACCATGCCGAAGGAGGTCGCCTCTGATGAAGTGCGGGACGGGCATATTGCCACGCCACCAGGCTGTCGATTGCACCGCCGGAGAATTCAGAGGCTAAATGTACATACATACATATATATATATATATATATGTATACGAAGCAGTGCACTCAACGATGGAAGCGATGGCGGGGAGAGGGGAGAGAGAGGGACTCACCCCTCAAACGAAAAAGGGGGCTAACGGTATCAGCGGCCAAAGCAAGATGAGAAGCGCAAAGAGGGGCTCACTGACTTCACCACAGGGTGAAACCGTTGAGGCTCCTCGCGACCATCCGCGACGCCAGATAAGAGCACCGCGTTCTTGGCAGTATCATGTGTGCTTTCGCCGCATGTGAGCTTCGCTGGGATACCCCTGTGGTAACACCACAGCACTGGTAAGCTCTGCCACTGTCAAAGAGCTGCACCGCTGCTGCGCATGATGATGTGTTGGTAGGCCTTCTCGAGACTGCGGTCTCTGTGCCAGGAACGAAGGCATCCCCACAAGCAAGGGCTGCGGCAACGAGGGACGCTGGTTTAGTACAGAAAGCGGTTCCATTGCGCTGACTCTCTTATCGAACCCGCTCAGGGAGGCTCTCTGCATCTCACGTAAAGATTGCATCATGGCTGCTGGTTGATCCACTGGCTCTGTAGAAACGATGGAAAACATCGCTTGGTATGGCGACGCACCCGCTGCGCAGACGGCCGCAACCTTGACGTCTTGCGGAACCTTCCACAGAGCTGTCCGAGTCCCACTGGCACCTCTCGCGTAGACGGCATTCGCCCCGCCTTCCTTCGCGAGCGCTGCTGCAGGGCCGGATAAGAACGGCGATGGAGGCGGCGGAAACATCGCCTCCTGGGCAGCTGTTGTCACCGTCGGCCACACAGGCAGGATCGCTTGGCCTTGCATCAGTGAAGGCACCGTCATAGTCGTCACCGGCGCTCTACCGACTCTTCGGCCCACCCTCCTACCATCGATGCTGCCAGTGCCGAGCGCATTAGGCGGGAGGACCACACCAGCAGCGTTGTTTAGGACGCCGACGTCCACACTAGGTGGCAGCAGTGGCTGATTCACCATCCCCTGCACAAATGGGATCAACGAGTGTATAAAGTGGCACGAGGTGCCCAAGTTACACATCCGCTTGAACTGAAAGTGCGCGCAGTGTCGCGGGCGCACGATCGTGACCTCCGTGCTGTGGGTAGCGCCACGGGTCGCGTCCCTGCTGAGAGCCTGGTACGTTTGCATGGCGCCCGCCGTCGTCAGGATGAGCTCCGACCGTATGAGCTGCGGCGAGCTGTTGAGCTGGTTGGGCGGGTATACGGCAAAAATCATCCCTGGACCCATGGTAGGGTAGTCAAGCGTGTTGCGGCCCCCAGCCAGCTCCTCACGGTTCATCCGACGCACGGCGGTGGTGGTGACGCTGTTTTCATTCATATGGACCTGCGTCGCCGTTGAGACGACAAGGCTGTGAATGTACTGACACTCCGCCGCGCTGAAGCAGCGGTGGTGCAGGTAGCGGTTGCACAGCTGAAAGCGGAATCGTGTTTGATTGCCGTAGCGCTCGTTTAGGGAGACGTACTTGATAGCGCCACGCGTGATGGCGACCTGTTCGCTCTTGATCAGGTAGTGCTCTCGCATGCCAGAGTCGTAGACGGAGAACTGCGACCCTGCTGGACACCAAACCTCATCTCTCTCGTCATTTCCTCCTTCACCACACTCGCCGCCGTTGCCGCCGCGTGTGCGTGCCAGATGTGCCTCCAGAAGCTCTGTGAGCTGGGTGCCGGTGAAACCCGGTGCTGCGGCCGAGCTGGGGACGTGCGGTGGAGCTGCGGAACTCGTGCACAGGTGTTGTTGCAACAGATGCGTCTGCGGCTGCGGAGGGTGACAGGGATGGCTGTTCGGCTCGACCTCAGGGCAGTTTGTCCGCGTGAACGCGGGATCCGCGGAGGAAGCCTTGGTGGGTAGATTCTCGCTGTCACTCGCTGCAGCGCTGAGCCGAGCCTCCGGCCGCCCGTGCCGCATCCCCGTCGAGGAAACCGTCGAGGGTGGCCTCATCGGCCGCTGAGGCCCCTGCCCCGCCGATACCTCAGATTGTCCGCTATTCTTATCCGCCTCAGCAGCTCCTCCGCTGTCCACACACCCCAGTGGGCCTGGGCCTTGCGCATTGCCTTCTGGCAATAAGGCGCTTGCGCTCCGGCCAAGGCTAGACAAGAGAAGAGACACCGTCCTGGGCGCGTGGCCGCGCGCAGTGAGATCGAGAGATAGGGGAGCCGTACCGTCGTCGCTGTACCCGCCGTCAGCGTCGACACTCCCCTGGCGATAGTCCATGTCATACGGTGAGCTGCGTGAAGTGGTCGAGCGCCGCCGACTATCGCTACCAATGCCGTCGTCGTCATCGACAGTGAAGCCGCCTGTCTCTTCAAAGAAGCGGTCCGCTGTGGTGTACGAGTGTGGCGTCGTCTCGGACGACGATGCCGCGCCGCTCCGGTCATACGTGCTGAGTCGGAACTGGTAGTTCTGCATGAAAAACACACCAGAGCTGGAGGTGCTGCCCTCTACAACGTCCACGTCAGGCAGGAAACCGGTGCTACTGCTGTTGCGCCGGTCGCTACAGCTGTAGTGGCTGCTGCTGCTGCTGCTGGCAGCGGAAGACGTACGCGACAGCGCTGGTCGTGTCTGCGAACTCTTTGGAGAGAGAAGTGTGTGGGGCGCGTGCCCGGGTTGGTGCAATAGTGCTTGCTGAGGATGGCTCAATGCGTCGCTGCCAGATGCAGCACCGGGGTTACCTCGAGAGGTGTGCAGGTGAAGAGCCACGTTCAGGTGCTGGGGCGCGGCGCCGCAGCCATTGCTGCTGGGACCCACAAGGCTATCCGGCAACGTAAGTGGGCTACCCGAGTCATCCACGCGGGGCGAGTGAGCTGGGGTGGAGGTAGAGGTGGAGAGCGCTCGATAAGGGTTGTGGCGGTGCCATTGCGGCGACGTAGTCGAGCTGGAGGCGCTGCTTGTGTAGGCATCCAGTGGGTCATCGTCGCCGCCGCTTCTCCCGATGGTCCGCCGCGCAGCGCCGCGAAAACCGCTCGTGCGAGGCTGAGGAGAGCGTTGCGCCATCGCGGGCGTTTCCTCCGCCTCGATGCCACTCTCGAGTAGTGGGAACTGCACAGGCAGCGGCACTGCTGTACGGGCCCCGTTCGCTGCGGCACTTCCACAAGAGGCTCCGTTCTGTCTCATCGTCCTATGTCGCTGCGGATTAGAACGACCGCCGTCGTCGTCAAAGGCGAGAGGGTTCATGTGCCGGCTGTTTCTCTCCATTATCAGTGGATCGCCGGGAACGAGAGAGAGAGCAGTAGGCGATGCTCCGCTACACAGCCCACTGTGCAAACTCCACGTCAACTGCCGCTGCTTCGAGTAGTGCGGCTTGTATCGCGGACCACTGTTGTTGAAAATGCTCTGAGCGGCGCTCCTCCTGCATCACCGCAGGCACTAGCAGGGCTATGCGCTGATACACCTCACACACGCACACACACACACTGTGTGCACGACGGATGTAGCCCCTTTCACAACGTCTCGTTTCCAAGGCTTCACACTTGAAGCGGGAGCTCCCGCCTTCGCGCCGTTCGCCCCTACACTGGCAGTTCCCCAGCCACCCTCCCTGTTGCTCTCACGATGTCCCGCGTTGCTTCGTCAATCCTCCGCTTCGCCTTCGCTGCATCTCGCGTAAATGCGACGCGGCGGCAATGCGTCGCTCACCCACTCCCACTCCACTCCCCCTGTGTGTGTGCGCGCGCGCGAGAGTGTGTGCGAGAGTGGGGGAGTGGGGCTGGTGAGATGTCGGAGGCCCACAGCGAGACGCAGATAACCGGAGGCGATTCTCCTCAGCGCTGCCTGCGGGGGCCTCCACCTGTGCGTAAGGGCCAATGAGAGGCGGTTGAGGGGCCGGGGAAGGGCGAAGGCGGAGACGGTCGAGCTCACGCCGTTGTACGGTGCTTGTGGATGTATGATCAGGCCAGAACGCGGCTATTTTTTTCTTGTGTACCATATGCGTTCCTGTGCAACACAATGCATGCGAGAGCTACACGGGAGGGCAGGACAGACACAGAAATAGGGCGCAAGCGGTCCGACGGGTTCGAAAAGGGAATGAGCGTGGAGAGAAAGAGAGAGAGGGGGAAGGGGGAGGGGGTCCAATGTCAAGTTGAAAGACATTGAAATCAAGCGGATAGCCTATGGTGGACGGGCAACATTTGGGACGAATGCTCAGATGCCGCCTCAGCAAACATGAAATGTGCGACCCGACCGCCTGCGTACACATGCGCGGACAAGGGCGCTAAGGAGCCTAGAGCACACTCGCTCGTAGAGCAGTGCTGGCAACGAAGAAACTCACGCGTACGTATCTGCATCCCGCTCTGCGTCGAGTAGCCGCGCGTGAGAAGGCGGGTGGCCTACACGGGACTACACAAATGGGAAGCAGTACCGTCTGTGGCGTGGATACGAATCTCCCACATCGCCTCCTGACGTTTCCGCTTTGTTGTGAGCGTTCTGTTCGCGCGGGGAACAGAAGACTGGGCACCTCGCGGGGGAAGTGCGGAGCTTAGGTACGCCCATACAGCGGCTGGGCCCCTCGAGGCGCGCGGGGAGGGGGGCGACTCCGCCCTTTACTCTACCGCACCAGCCTGCGACAACAGCAAGAACGAGCCCAAAGAAAACGGCAAGGCGTTCAGTGCCGGCGCGATTCTGCCTGCACGCTGAGGTCTCCACTCTTTCGCCTGCTCGAGATAGGAAGAGAGAGTGCAGCGCATCCCGCCACGAGGCCGTAAGCAAGGCGAGATCTCCAATTCAGTCAGCCCGTCCTTTGGGGCCTGCGCGGACTCACACCGTTTACGCCGAGGGCATACCAGCACGCATAGCACCTGTACTGCACCAAGAAAAAAAGCACAGAAGCGCGCACGTGTTGTGCCTCCGTACGGAGAAGAATGTGGTACCATCAGCTCTTCCCGCCTCCCACCTATCGGAATAGAGACGCCGAGCAAATCGGGGGGGCGAGCCTTACGCTGCGGGCACTGGCAGTTGGCATCACGAGAGCTAAGGGGACTGTGTGGTCCGCTGGGAAGTATTTTCGAAGGTGATGGATACGGCACGTCACGCGGAGACAGCGAAGAAGAGATGCCGCGTTCATCTGGCAAGGGGAAAGTGCATGTCGCCGCCGTGACGCCCGACTCCCGATACCTTCGCGGCGCTCATGCCCGCGACATCGACACAAAAGATTTACTCATGCCGGAATGACACAAATTTCTCTATGGGAACCGGCGCCGTTCGCTTCGGATGTACGGAAGAGATGTAAGGGGGAGAGGAGAAGGGCAGAGTTCGCTACGAGCACTGAACCTGCCCATGACACACCCGCGCCGTCATCGGCGTGTGTACGTGTGCGCGTGGCCGTTGAAGCAGAGGACGTAGCAGCCATGGCTTCGACTAGACAAACACAGGCCCCGCCACAGACGTACTTGATGCACACAGTGGCCTCTCTTTTCGTTAGCCCATCGCTACGCGTCGCCCTCTGTGAAAGCCCCACACTCCGCTAAGCACCTGTCTCTCTCTCACACTTCTCCCTCCTCCCTCCTTCCTCCCGCCGTCCCCGTAGACACTTCCCTGGCGAAGTACCGGAGTCTCTTGAGCATCGTATGGCGCGCACTTCTGCAGCGCCCCATAGCGCCCTCTGTTGTTCTTCAAAGAGACAGCAGATTCCTCTCTCGTGCAGGGGTACGGCCCTCAAGTTGTATGACACACACGCCACCGCTGCTGCTGCTGCTACATGATCTTTCGCTCCGCCCCTTAGGTTGACCAGTGAGACGGCGCTTGGCGTCGACAGTCATGCACTCGAACCAGCAGCTGCTTCACCTTTGCCTTAAGTGCGACATTAACGCGGGGCTGGTCGCGGATGACAGTGCAGCACTCCATCGCTGCCGCCTCTCCAACATATGGTGCTACCCGCTCATACAGTACCTGCATTGCTGGGTCACCGCACCGCGCCACCAGCAACCGAAAAAACTGAAGTACCTCACCGATTAGCAGAAAGTTTTTGGCGTCGTCCAGGTCGAAGGAGGGATCCATTAGGGTGCTGAAGGCCGCCGGTAAAGCCTCCTGCAACAGGCACTCGCTGAAGATCTGCTGATTCCTCTGCGCTGTCGCATCATCTGCCACGTCAGAGGCGCCTCTGTAGCGCTCCATCGCTTGCGCGACAACGGGGCTTGTGAACTCCTGTGTCAGCTTCCCTAGCACCTGCAGCGCCGACTTGGGCAGCTCCAGTTCAGTCGGCAACGTCAACGCGTAGCACAGCTGCCGCAGAATCGACGCCCAACATGCGGACGGCATGAGTGAGAAAGCGGCAACGCAGCCCCACGTGGAGACGTTGAAGAGAAACGTGAAGAACTGCTTGTACACGTTGACTCGCTCGCGTGCACTCTCGCTTACGACTCCCATACACACCACTGGTGACGCCTCACTCAGATCACCAACAGCGCACAGTCGCTGCCACAGCTGTGACGTGAGTCGCGCAACAGAGAGCACGCCCCGCTTGCCGGCCTTGTTCGCGTACTGAAACATCAACCGCAGTAGCCTCGACAGCTCCGGTATGGCCTCCATCCAGTTGAGGCACACTGTAACGTATTCTTCAATGTACGGCCGCAACATGCCGTACGGTAAAGTGTTGATGAGTTGGTGAAACAATTGCCCGACGGTGTCCCGCACCGCGGCGCTGCTTTTCCACTGGCTCGCTACCTCCATCACCCGCTGGGTCACGTGCGCAAACACATGCGCCACGAGTAAGCTCGTCCTCGATATCATGGATGAGGTGTCGGGTAGGGCATCTGACGACGCACCGCACACGTCGAGCGGCCCACGGGTGGCTAAGCAGGGTGTGTCAGCGGTGGTGTCCATTAGCCACCGGCCGTCCATGGAGCCGTTGGGAGAAGGCGCCGATCCGTTAGTGGTGCCATTCTCTGCTGTCGACCCTATGCCGCTGCTGCTCTCCGTGCTACCCAACCCCTTCGCCAGAGCGCTCAGGAACGAAATGGCGTCCGCCACGGCGCTCTCTGCCGCGGTGACACTCCCAACAGAAGCTGGGCTGCGAGAGCCTGCGGCACTGCCGTTCATACCACCAAACGAGGCGCCAGCCTCATCAAGAGTGTGCAACGCCGAGTCCACAACGGCGCGCACGAGTTCAGCCTTGCGACCCAGCAGCGGCGCCACCTCTGCAAGCATGGCGCTGGAGATCAGAGTGGAAGCGTAGCCCTCCGCAGGGGCCGAAGTAGTCAGCAGCCGCAGTGCCGAGGACGAGCTGGCAGCAAGAGCGCTGCTTGGTTCCTCGCTACAGATGCTGAGAAGCACTCCAATAGCCTCGTAGAGCTCTCGGCGATCGCTAGGCCGCAGTTGCGGTGCGGTCGTTACAATGCTGTGCAGTGCGGTGATCATGTCGGCCGCGTAGGTGCCCAGCTGGCTTTTCAACGCCTGCAAAAGATACCCAAACAAGTAGCAGATGCGCTGTCGTGCACGGTCGCTACGATTCATTACGCCGCACGGCTGGAGGAGCAGTCGCTGGAGCAGCAGGGGAATAAACTGCGGGTGGTATGTGAAGAAGAGGTAGTAGCGGCCCAGCACTTCAAAGAAGGCCACGTGCACGCATGCGGCTCCTCCAATGGTCACCGCCTCCGTCGTCAGCAGGCGCTGCAGCAGTTGCGTGACGGTGTTGCGTGTGTCCTTGAGGCTATCAAGGCAAAGAGACTCACCAATCTCGTAGAGGTACCGCAGCGCCGCCTCCAGTACTTCGGGATCAGTAAAGTCCGCATCATCTTTCACCGTAGGCGCCTTTCCTGCACCGTCACCCTCGCTCAGTCGAGCGAGCCCGACGAAGAAAAGGCTGTGAAGGTGCGACATCACCATGCAAGAATGGCGGCGGTGCAGCAGCCGTAGCAAGTGATGCAGCGTCTTCCGCTGATCAATGGTTGCGTCATCGTAGGCGCGATCCTCCTCGTTGGCCACGCCGGGTACTCTCGTTTGGTGAAAAAGCGTCGCGAGCAGCTCGACCGCCTCGGCCTCCAGCAGGTGTGCACTCTTTAAATAAGTCTGCAGAAAGGGTAGCAGGGCGTCGCGCACGTCGAACATGTTCAGCTGCAGCACCCGAATCGCGTGCCCGACGACGGTATGCAACGCGCCAGCAAGCCCGTCGAGAAGATCGGCTGTGACTGTGAAGGGGCGATCCTGAAGCACCACACCATTCAACTCCACCACGGCAGCCGAGTGGATGGCCGGTTGCTGCTGCTGCTGTGCCAGCGACGAACACGTGTCGAGAAGGGAAAGAAACTGGCCGGCTACGGCGACGATGAGCTTGGCAACCGCCTCAATGAAAAGCACCGCGGCCTCCGATGGCGGCGGCAGTTCAAGCAGCGACATTATGCGCGGCAGCGAGTCGATCACGCTCAGGGTTCTGAGAGACTCCATCTTGGTTCCCGGCAGCTGCTTCTTCTCCACCAGCGACAGCAGGCACTCGCAGGCCGTCACCCGCAAGGGTGGCACTGTTAGGAGAAAGTGGAGGAGGTTGATCCAATCTGCCGTCATGAAGAGACTCACATCCACCCATTCCACATACGCCTGGATTACACTGAGGCACAGCTTTGCCATGTCCGGATGGCGCACACGAGCGTCGCTGAGAAGTATGCTGTACCACATGTCTACAGCCTGCGGAATGACTCGTTCTCGCATCGCGTCCTTCAACTCCATGTCGCGTGCCTGCTGATGCTTCCCGCGCTCCTGCCGATCCCGCACACACACGACACGCTCGTCCACGTACTCGAAGATGCGCAGCGCGTAGATGGTCGCAAGATCGGCGGTGGGGAGGGAGAGGCTCGACTGTCGGCGGCGGATCATCTCGAAGAGATCGTCGAAAAATGTGTGCCAGCGCGCCGGGTAGAACGCCTGCAGCCCCACCACCATCATCTGCGCGTGTTTGTGGACGACATAGTCTATCGGCACCACTGTCGGGGACGCAAAGAGGTACCGGTGAATGAACGAGAAAAGCGTCCGATACAACTCCTCCGCTTTCTCGGCGCTCGCCGTGGCCGCCAGCATCGGAAGGTGGTGTATTATCGTATTGAAGGCCCAGAAGCACCGCAGCGGATTGACTACCTCACTGCTCACGATGTGAAGGCTCAACTTCAGCCCTTCCGCACTTTCGCGCAGATCCATCAAATAGCGCTCCGCCTCGAGGCGCACATTGTGCGGCACACTCGGGTCAAAGCAGTGAGTGAGCTGTAGCGCCTCCGCAAAGTTCTCCGTACTCGCCATGGGTGCAGCCTGCGTTGATGCACAGCGCGAGCGAGGAAGCGAACGATACTTTGAGAACGAAGTAAGCGAAGAAGGTGCAAGCCAAAGGAGCGGCAGCGGACAGCTGTCCGTAAGCGGCGCCCAAGACGGCAGCAGCAATGAAAAGGCCCACACACACACAGACACGCACGCACGCACACACACACACACTTTTTTTCACGCACACTTCGAGAAACGGCGAGGGTCGCCTCCCCCCTCCCCAAAGAAGGGACGCGGGTGATCGAAGATGGTAAATGGAGGCAGAGGGAGAGAGAGAGGGAAGAGAAGAGCGCGCGCACGATCAGGAGAGCGCGAGAGAGAGAGCCCGAGAGAAACTGCGCCCTGAGAGGATAACACCGCAAGACAATAACTCTCGGAAAGGCAGCGAGCGAAACGGACAAAAACTATAGATCATCAGCGGCGCGCGTCACTGCCGCATCGATGAAGAGCCGCCGCCTTCTTTTACACGCACACGCACGCACACGCACACACACATATATAAGTTGGTTGTTCGTTGATGTCGCTGCGGGAGAGTCGCGGAGAGAATGACGGTTGGCAGCACTTGTGGAGGAAGTCGCGGGATCTTTAGTTACAGATTAGTTTTGTTCTTCCTCCCGTCCGTTTTATGACGCTCTTTGTCGATACCCATGCGCACTTGTTTCTGTGGACGATAGAATCGATGGGGGAAGGGGGGACGCAAAGAAGCGGAGGGTACTGCTGTGAGAAAAGCGATCTCTCACTTCCTCACACTCTCACGAGTTTTGTCCGCCAGTGAGTCGCTCCCCCTCAACTCGTCGTTTTCTGTGTCGGAGGTGGGGAAGAAAAGAGAGAGAGCAGTAAACGAAACGAAGAGGCACGGAGGTGCTTCTGGTGTTGCGCAGCTTTCTCTGTTGAGTTTCCGTGATGCTACCGGCGGCTGTGGGGAGCATCGGGGCGCGTTCGCCGAGAGGGAAAAGAAAGCAGAAAGGCACGCATACCCACGTGAGGGGTGCAATCAGGAGGAGAGAGAGGACGGCGCCCAGTAGGGGGGGGGAAGCGGGAAGAGGCGGAGGAAATGAGGGATGAGGACGTCACCTCGAGAGACTGAGAAAGCTGCGGAAACTCATGCACAAGCGCCAGTCGTGAAGACGTGTGCGAGTGATGCGGCATGAGATGTGCAACAGACACTCGACGGGCACAACGTGTCGCATGCATCTTCTGTCTCCTGCACCTGCGAGGCACAGCCCCGCTGCAGAGGTGCGGAAGCGTCTCCTTCGCTCTTTGGTGAAGCTCATGCGGAACATCAGGGCGCGGGAGCGATCATGGCCATGGCGGAGAGGGCGGCGTTGAGAGGGAGACAGAGAAAAGGGGAGGAGGAACGCTGCTCCCCTACACGCAGACGGCGCGCAGCCCATTGGGTGGAACGCAGCGCTCTCAAGAGCAGTCACAGATATATATATATATATGTGTGTACTTTTTCTAACTTTTATATCCGCTCCTCGAGCGCTCCGCCACCACAAATCGACAAAGGTGCGGCGGCTGCAAAGAAATCTCACAGAAGGGCATGGGGGCAGGCGGGGAGGCGTGCCGTGTGGACGGATGACGTGGCCCTGTTGCTTCTTGTTTCTGCTCACTGTCCGCCGCGTACTACACCCACTGGGACCACCCTGGAAACATCACTGCCAAACTTTCCACTCGCTGCGCCTCCTCCACCAGCTTACGCACATGCGTTGGGACGCTCAGCACGTCACCGCCATCGTAGCCCCTCAGCTTCGCGTCGATGCGGGCAAGCGTGCGGGCTGCATCCGCGCTGCTTCCCTGCCTACGCGCAGGCGCGGGCTGCCGTGTGCTATTATGGTGCGCCGCGTTACCAAGGCCGCCGCCGTTGACGTTACCGCCGTCGCTCATCATGTGAGTCGTGTGCGTTGGCGAGCCGATGGCCCACCGGGCCAAAGGATCGTGCATGATGGAGCTCAAAATCGTGCGGATCAGGTCACGCTTGTCGCGCAGTAGATGCATGGCCGCCTCCGCGCAGGGGCACAGGCCACCTTCCGTACCACGCACACCGAGCCCATCGATAATGTTGCGCGTGAGTCGAAAAGGGACAAGCTCCGGTACAGGAAGCAGCTTATTCTGATCGAAGGCAATGCCGAGATCGATGTGCACCACCTCCGCCGTTTCCATGTGCAGCAGTATGTTGTTGATGTGCCGATCACCCAGCCCGACGATATAGCCGACAATACTGGACGTCGCAACGCTCCGTGTAAAGGTCTGTTGACGATCCACCCACACTGAGGCAGACGTGAACTGCTCCAAGAAAAAGTAGTGGAGGGCGGGTGTGAACTGCTCATATAGGCTCAGCAGCACCTGACACTTGCTGCTCTGCGGCGCGTTCTGCAACTGCATTCGGCACTCACGTGTCGTTGGCTCACCGGGGAAGTACCGCTCATGAGCGCCGGGCAGCTCCTCTCTCCCGGTGTAATGGCCCGTCAGGTACTCGCCAAGCGGGGTGGTGTGCTCGACCCACTGCAGAATGCCGGCTGTTGGGGCCAGCGGCACAATCGCAAAGGTTCGTATTCGCAGCGGCCGCGTCGCTGATCGTCGACGAAAGAGACGATTGGCAGTGGCAAAGACCTGCTCGATGAGCGCGTCCTGTCTCATGTCGTCGCCGGCCTTTAGCAGCTGCCGCACGACGGTGCCGTCACTCAGCTCGCACTGCAGCACCTTTGGCACGTTCACCCCACCGGGCGTTGTGAAGTAGTTGCGATACCGCATCACATGCGGCACCGCGAGAGCGACCCCTCCAGCAGCGGCTTGTGCGACGGCGGGGTCTACCGAGCTCGGCGGGGGAATCGCCAGGTTACACGCGTCTCGGATCAGCACGAAGTCACTGGAAATCGCGTGGCGCCTGCCTGTCTGCGCCATGGCAGCCCGGCGATCAAAGGCGAGCTCCAGGTACGCCGAGCTCAGCAGCTGCGCGTGCTGAATCTGGGTCGACAACAGCGCAGCGGTGAACGCGCTGTCGCTAGTACGGCTGGAAGCACTGCCGGTGCCCTTGGCGGAGATCAGCCCACCGAGGAGCTGGCGCGCTGCCGCTATCTTATCCTCGTCGACGTTGTGTAGCGTGTTCACATCCTGCGATTTGGCGAACGTGTGGCCATGGTAGAGGGCCAGTAACGGCCACACAACGTGCATCGGGTAATCGCGCGCGAGCCGCGCCACAAGGAATGCCAGCCGCTTTCCTTCGTGCTGGCATCCCAACTGCGCCGTCAATTGCCCCGCCAGCGGCACAAAAACGGCTGTCGGGATCCGCTCCACGGCCTTGTCGAGCACCTTGCTCAGCACCTCACTGCCGCCCTGATCCATGTCCGCCACATTCACCCAGAGCTCCACAAACCCAAAAACAGCATGCACCACGTCTTCTTCGTGGTCCACAGGCAGGCACCTCACCTCTGGCAGAGCAGACACGCCTCGATCAGTGAGTCCGGCGACACCTCGCGTCGCACAGCGCTGCGCTGACTGGTGAAACTGCAGAAATCGCGAGTAGGCGTTGAGAGCACTGCGGCGGTATAGACCGAAATTTGACTTTTCTCTCTGCCACTCGTCTTCCAGGCGTTTGATGTCGCCGCTGAGCTCGCGAATGCGCCGCCGTACGACGCGCAGCTGCTCCTCGCTGAGGACTGCCGGCGCAACGGCCCCAGAAGCCGTTCCCACGGCCGCGCCACCAACGGCGGCCCGACCAGACACGGCGTTAAGAGGGCCCACGCCAGTAGTGCTCGACGGGGCGCACAGCGCCCCCTTCGCCGCGGTTCGAGGGGCTGCCTGCCCCGTACTCGGCTGCGCCGCTGCCTCTAGTTGCGCCTCAAGTTCCGCTTTGAGTCGCTTCGACTCCTCCACGCTCTCGCACAACTGCTGATGCTCGTGGCTCGTCAGTCGGGCGGCGATATCGTCGGCGAGGGTATGGCACAGACGCGCCAGCAGAAAGCTGCAGCCGCCACTGCTGTCAGACGCCGCTGCGCGAGAGAGAAACGGATCACGTACCAGCTGCGACGGCGGCAGCAATCGGAGCTCCCCGTGCCACACCATCAGCTGCTGCACCACACGCGGCTCCTGTGGTGCACGCCATGATGCCGTTCGCGATAAAGCGGCATTTCCCTGCGCGTCGTGCGCCTCCCCACGCGGCGCCGCTGATCTTGGCTGAAGGAGCGCGAGGGCTTCCTGCCACCTGCCGAGGCCGTAGGCAACCTGTGCCGCACGGAGGATACGGTCTGTGTGACGCTGGCAGACCCGTGACTCCGCCGTAGCGGAGTCTTTGGTCGCTGAGGCTGGGAACTCTTGCCCACCTTCGCCATCCGCGGCTTCTGAATGCTGCTGCTCCCAGTCCCTCAGCCACCGGTGCGCCGCGGCCGCGTCGTGGTTTAGCAGCGCCTGCTCTGTCGCCCGAAGCACGAATCGGTACCAGCCTTCGTCATCGCCGTATACCTGGCACAGTGCGTGGCGTACAGAGTCAAGCAGCTTTCTGGAAGTGTAGTCGACAGTAGACGGCAGCCGCGCAGTAGCGCTCATACTTGACCCTGGCGCTGCCGAGTTGCTAGACAAGCTCCGAAGCCACGCAGGCAGCTCGACTACTCGGCTGCCTCGCTTCCGCTGCGGCGCGGCACCGAGGCCGTGTAACGACGTCCCCGCACTCCTTGTGCTCGAGCTTGGCTCGGCTGCTATGAAGCGCGCCGCGCAGTCGCGTACTTCATTAAGCGCCTCTGCCGCCATGACGTTGGCCACAAAACTGATGGGGGAGAGCTGCTGCAAAAGAGCACACTCGGCACGGCGCACGTGTTGTATACTCAATAGCGGCTGCCCACTGGTAAGCGCAGTGAAGGCGTAGAGGAGATGCTCATGAAAGGAGCCCGTCGACGCCCGCATCAGTGGCACTGACCGGCATTGGGGCGCCGCCGTGTTGCCCTGTAGGGAGAGGCGATTTAGCACTACACGGGGCACGCACTCGGATGAACGGTCGGCCGCAGCTCCGCCGCAACATGACCACCGCCCACACTCCCAGGCAGCCTCCGCGAGCAACGCCCGAAGTGATTCCTCGTGAGCGGGTGTCCACGACGGCAACGCGACAGTTTTGGCCGCAGCATCGCCCATTGCCCCACAAGCCGCGTCTGCAAGGCGCACGCCGGCTTCTTGCACTGTCGCTCCGCTGACGGCCGCCCTCTCTGGGCCACTGAAGTCACTCGCACAGTCGCCCGTCGCACCGTGCTCCCCGACGCTGCGGCCGATGCGGCACCGCACGGCGGCTTCCCCCTGCCGGTCGACCGGATTCAGATTAAGTAAAACGTCCAGCGCTGTGGAGGGGAAACCGTGCCGGAGAAGTAGCGCTGCACGCTGCAGGTGGGCGGCCCAGGGGTCAGGCGTCCGTCCTTCAAGCTCACCCATGATCGTCCCGCTGTGCTCTCGAGCCCCAACGTCGGCACGAGTGAGCCCGCCGCCAGCCCCCGTATCAGCGCGCAAGTCGTCTCCCCCGCAAGGCTGGTCATTGGCGCGGTAGGCCTCACTCTCCTCCAATAAGCGCAGCTTGTCCAGCCAGGCAGCAGCCGCAGAAGATGCGGAAGATAGACCGTCGCAGGCCCCAGTGAACATTGTCGCCTCGGCAGTCGCCACGCTTTCGCGGTAACGCGCAACGCGGCGGATGACGTTGCCACTGGAGCGGCCATGTGCCACGCCGAGGCGGCTGGTAAAAGGGGCACGGCTACTGCCGGCTACCGAATAGCATTCGACGGCGCGGCAGCGCCATCGAGGGTGCGTGAAGGACTGCAGCCGCGTCATGGGCGACACCCCTACGACATCATCCAGCTCCAGCTGCTCCTGCACCAGCTCGTACAAGTCAAATATGCCCTCCGCAAAGGACCATGTTTGCTGCCGTACGGCGTCGTGGCGCTCGCGTGTACGACCGCCACAGCGCGTGGCGCCAGAGCCGCCTGCGTGCGCCGTGGCTGTAGTGGCCGGGTAGTCTGTGGGCTTCGTGAATGGAAACAGCACGGAGAAGGGCGCGCTCGATACCGCCAGCGTCGCCTCAGAGGCACTCACGCCCTCACGAAGCAGCACAGCCGACCGCGTCGTCTCCGCCTCTGCACAGAGCGCCGCTGCGCCTGTGCGGGGCCCGTAAAGTGACTCACCGCTGAGTTGGCCAAAGAGGAGGGCGAAGTGCGGCTCGCCCACCTGCACGGCGGCGCGGGCAAGGTGCATCGCGGGAATGTCGCTGAGCCAGTAGCACTCTTTCATGTCCTGCAAGGACGGCACAGAGCCGAGGATCGAGGGCAAGAAGACCGCCCCGGCCCATGCGACACCGCTCGAGGTCGTGGCGGCAGAGGAAGAGAGCAGCGCTTTGGCGCGGCCAACGAACGCGGTGGCACCTCCTTTAAGACCGCGCTGCCGCGTGGCGCGAAGCAGCACCGCATGGCACTGCCCAAGAAGGTGCAGAAACACACGCGCCGTGTGCGCGCAGCGCTCCGCCTGCTGAAACACGTACCGATCCAGTAGCCCACTCCATTCTTGTCGCATTGCGCGCTGCCCTTCGCTCTCGCGCGAGCACAGCGCATGCAGTAAAAGTGGAAGGAGCATCTGCTCTGCGACACACACATTGATGTGGCATGACGCACGCGTGCTACCCATGCTCCAGTCAGTTGATACAGCTGTCTCCATCAGCGTCTCGGTGGGACCCTCCACAGTCCGCAGCTCTGCCATCAGCAGAGGCACTAGCGCAGCCCACAGCACACTCCTCTTCAGGAGACCATAGGTATTGGCACCAGCGAGAACAAAGCGGCAGAGAAACGCGCGCTGGTTCGGTGGGCACTGTCGTAATGGCGCCCACACAGATGGGCTGCGAAGATGAGCGTCCGCAGCACCGCCTACCACCTCACACCCGCTGTCTTCACGACGCATTGGTGAAGCGCAGCTGCCACTGCGGGTCACCCAGGCGAGTCGCCGATCGAAGAAGCGGCAAAGGCGCACGTTCGCAGACTCCATCTGCTCATCGGCATCCGCTCCGACAGGGGCCCCAGTGCCCGTGGATGGCACTATCAGGCGCCGTAGCCACGTGCCTACCATGAGCTGTGCAAGTGCCTCGTCAAAGCTAGACCTCATCTCTGTCAGCCTCGTCAGCCCAGCTGCACTCGTCTTCTTTAGGCTCGCTGCGATGCACAAGACCCAAATACGTAGTGCACACATACCCAACTCCGAGGCGTCTGCATCAAGGCACCAGATGAGTTGCTCCAGCGTGCCCAGCTGATGCGAGTAGGCATGCGCGAGCGCTTCCGCAACGATGTCCTCCGCAGTTCCGCCGCTGGAGGAGTCGCCTTCCCCTATTGCCGACTCGCTTGCTGCTGGAAGCGCGAGGGCCGAGGAGCCACCAAACTGGTCTTCATGATGCCGCCATCCTGCTCTAGAGCCCCCTGCCGATGGAGACCTCGACACGGTCACTGCGTAGTGTGGCAGTATGACCGCCTCTCCGCCCAACAGAACGCACAGCGAAAGCGCGCGAAGAAGTCGAAAGGCAGCGAGAAGCTGTTCATCTGCCGCGTCCGCAGCGCGCATAAGCAGGTCTGCTGGATGGGCAGCGCCCGCGTCCTCTCCGCCCCAACGCACCGGGGAAAGAGGGCCGAGCCGGTACGGTGCACCGGCATCCTCAGCTGGGGTGGGCGCCGTGCTTTGATGGCAAAGGTGGTAGAGGTGCTGAATCGTGTCCAGCAGTACAGCGCGCACCGACAGCGCCGACGACTCCGCCGGCAGCAACGGTCTGCGCATTCCCCCACCAGCGCAAAAATGCGCCGTGCGATCTGCGGTCGCCAATCGTGCGTGGCCGTCGCGGCGGCAAACCGCAGCGACCTGAAAGCAGCGCACAAGCAGCGCCTGAGCCGAGTCCACAGCCGCGGTGACATCCCGAAGCAGCGGTGCAGGGGGAAGAGCCGCAGTGCTCGTGCCCTCGACGCTAGCCTCCACGGAAACAGCACAGCTCTCTGGTAGCACAAGCCTGTCCACGTCGGCGTCGCTTTCCTGCCCCACCGCGGTGTCGGGGAGACCCTCACGCTCCTCCTCGCTGTCCTCATCGGCGTGCCCCAAGACGTATCGAAGAAGTCGTCGAAGTCCGGAGAGCCGTTCACGTGCACACTTGCTTGAGAGCGGTGCCAAACACGCGGGTCGATGTGCCTCGTACATAGCCCATGTCCACTCCTCTCCGTCGAGCTGATGGGCACCGTCGTCGGGGTAGGCTTCAGCTTCAGGAGCGCTGTCACTGACCGACTCCCCCAGCGTTTCTTTGCGCGCCGCTTCTTTGTCCTTCGCTTCCCCCTTCTCGCTCATGAGCTCGTCCACGTCGGCGATGTCACGCGCAGGCGCTCGTCCCTGAGCTCCGGCAGGTGCTTCGCGGGCTACTCTAGCCGGCTGTCCGCTCTCCATGTCGACACGATAGGCAAGAGCCCGTTGCGGCCAGTCCAGCCGCTTCAGATTCGGGTCGCTGCGGCATAGCGCCGCCCAGGCTGAGGCAACCAGCGGCGACACTGCCATCAACGGCGTCAGGCTGCGCACTAGTATGCGTCGGCACTGGCGAAGCTCAGCGGCTGGAGCAGCTCCCTTTTGTTCCCGGCGTCGAGCGCTACCGGCGCCGGCTCCGCCCACCTGCCAGACGTGTAGTAGCGCGTCGCAGACAAGTCGATGTACCGCCGCTGAGGGGGAGCGACGCAGCCAATGAAGGAGATGTGTCAGCACCAGTCGAAGTGCGCGCGGCTCTGCAAGAACACGAGCGGAGCACCAGCGAGTGCAGATGTGTGCCAGCAATGACAGCTGCTGAGGTGCGCGGAACTGCAGCTCCAGAGACGATGGGGCTGCACTGCTGCGGTACGCAGCGTGGAGGAGCGCGTAGAGGTACGTGCAGTTGCCCTGCAACAAAAAACATGTCGTGCTGTCTTCAGTTAGGGCAGCAGTCGCAGCCCATTGCCCGGTGCACGGTTCGTCGGTCGTTAGAGGGTGGAGCGCGCCACCTGGCGCTACTGCGGAGGGCGCAAGTAGGGCAAGGAAGTAGGCCTCCCAAGCTGCTGGGCTGCTCCAAGCCCGACCAGCACTCGGCCCTTGGGTTGTCTCCTCTTCAGCCCGTGCTGCCCCATAGACTCCTTTGGGGCTCGTTTGTCGCAGCGTTGCTTCGTGCCCATCCGGCAAGGGCAAGGGTAGCGGCACCGAAGTGATCTTCCCGGCCACCCAGGAGAGAGCACACTGCAGCTGCTCAGGTGTTCCGTAGACAAGTGTCTCCGGCTCAGTGGGGGCGCGGTGAAGATGCATCAAGGACTGCATCACAGTGTCCGCCTGTGCGGCAAGCACCACGTCGAACAGCGGTCGGCTGTGCTGCCACACGCTGCGGTGCTGCAGGTAGTGGAAGAGCACTTCCGCTGCGCTCGATGCCTTTGTGGGGTCACAGAGAGCCACGCGAGCCGCTTCTGTGCTGCACCCTGGCTGTACTAACTCTCTGTCCGTGTTCCGGCAGCTTGTTAGGACCAGGCCAACGCTTTGGGCCACCAATGTCGCCTCCGCTGTATTGAACTGCGCCTCCAGCCAGTATAAGCACCGCTGCCCCACTGAGGCCCACGCAGCGTGCTCACGGGCGTCCCCCACCTCTCCAAGATGGGCGGGGCCCGCAGCGTCGCCAGGGAAAGGCGACGTCGGCACGTGAGACGCGAGAACAAGGAGCTGTGTGACGGTTTCCGGGAAGTAGGTCAGCAGCATGCACAGAGGAGCGAGGCGACGAAGAGCTCCCGCGTCAGGCACGATAGCGGTCTCGATCGGTGATTCAACTTCTGCAGCCTCCCCTTGCTGAGCCGCCCCATCGCCGTCGGGCGGAGACAGGCGACGGCGTCGCCGCGCTGCCTTTGGCCCCTCTCGCGCGCCTTTGCTCTCCTCCGTGAACCTTTTCTCCAGTGCATCTGCGTAGGTGGAGACTACTTGCGCGTAGAGGTTCCCCTCGGCATTGGCACCGACAGATCGGCGCCCGTCGCTGCTCGTGGTGAAGAGGGACCAGCGCGCCTCCGTCGACTCGGTCATGAGCAGCAGCGCTAGCGGGGACAGCACGGAAAGGTGATGCTCGATAAAGTCAGCCTGCGTTGTGTAGCCGAAGCATTCCACCGGCAGCGCTGCCTGCGGGTGACGGTACTCGCAGAGCCACATGAAGAGAAGAGGTCGCACATGCATGCGGCACAGCTGCGTGTAGGGCAGCGAGCGTGGCAGAGGTGCACTGCTCACCGTAGACACCACCAAAGCCGCGTCCTCCAACGCCCACGCCGACATCTGCTGGAGGCATTCCACCACAAGTCGATGGTGCGTGAAGCCGCTCGTCGCCCAGCACTCGAGCAGTGTGTACAGTGCGTCTACCAGAAGCGCTGGTGCCGCCCGCGCCGCTTCCGACAGCGCCAGCAGACTCGTTGAGCAGATCGTTTTGGTGGAGGAAAGCGCACCTTCGCGCGCCTTGGAGAGAAGAGTGTGGAACACCTGTGATCGTCGGGCCGAGAAGGTGCGGAACAGCGTACCCACCTGAAGTGCCGCATGCCGACGCACCTCATACGGCGTCTTCTCCGAGAGGAACTCAAACGAAAAGCGACCAAGCACTTCGGCTACGGCTGGCTCGCAGCGCGGTAGCACCGTGAAGGTCGCCTGGAGAAGCGCGCACTGCCAAGCAGGGGTGCAGACTGGCATGTCCGCTCGGGTGGGGTCCGTCAGCTGAGTGGTCCACATCTCCAGCAGACGCCCCACGTGTGTGAAGAGGAACGCCGCGGCATTACAGCCTTCCTGCCAGGCTCGCTGCGCGCCGCCCTGCTGGGCTGCCAGATGTCGGCAGAGGTGCAGCTGCTTGATGTCAGCGACGGAGCCGCAAAGGAGGCCGCTGCAGAGACCTGGCCCCAGCTGGTAGCGGTAGCGCACAAAAAGCACCTGCAAAACTTGCACTACTGCGCGACAGCAACGCACATCCGCAGCGGCGACGGCGGATGCATCTACATGCGGGGGCGGCAAGCAGCCGATGAGTGCCAGGAGGCCCAGCAGAGCCGGAAGTGATCGCAGTATCGTCGGCAGAAAAGGTAAGTTGTCGAGAAGTCGGTGGCGGCTGGGCAGGAGAACGTCCTCCTGGGCCCGTGCGTCACCGCTGTCACCGCTTTTGGCAGCGCCCCTCGTCGCGCCCTCATCCGGACTAGCCTCGAGAAGGGCCTGTTCCTGCAGCATGGTCAGCACGGTGCGGCGGATGGCAGGGGTGTCTATCAGCGGTTCTACTGCGTAGGCGCTGGCGCCTGTGCGCGAGGAGGCCCACAGCACCGCGCGCAATGTGTCTACCGACAAGTGCAGGGCCTCTGCCATAATGTGCGTCAGCTCCCGAGAAGTGGGGTTAGAGGGACGCCATCGGCTGAGCCCCTGTACACCATCTTCGAAGATCCGCGCGCTCACCGCAGCGGTGAAACGTACGATCGTTTGCCGCGGATCGAGACAGACGAAGGCGGCGTCAAGTAGGACCGTGCCGACATCACGAAAGAGGAGGCGCAGGGCCGCCCAAAGCGGCAAGAATGCGCCGACAGGGTGTCTGCGCTCGACTTCCACCGTGATGTGATGGCACAGCCAGAGCACCATGTAGTAGAGGCGGCCACCGCCTGCAGCAGAGAAGCGATCGAGCATAGGAAGTGGAGCAGCGAAGAGGTCGGGAGAGGAGCGCAGCAAACTTACATCCGCGTGACTGGCGGATGTCTTTTCGTCCACTTCGAGGTCAGCAGTGACACTTTCACCGGCCACGGCAAAGGTCGCAGCGCCTTCGCCCACCGCGGTAGCCCGTGGGCCGTCCACTACGGAGCTCACAAGCGACGTAGCCGCCGCAACTCGCGTGGCGGCGTAGCCTTCGCCACCTGCATCCGAATGGCTCCGCGCGAATCCCCTTTCCTCAGGTGGTGACCAGAGTGCGGCGCGTCGCCACCGTAGCAGCAGATGCAGAAACTGAACGCACTGCACGCTCAACGGGAGCGCCACTGCTGACGCTTCTGCCCTTAGCCGCACTGCAGCGTAAACATCTGCTGGACGGTCGCCCCCTCGGCTGCTGCCTTCATGCCGCGCTGCCACATCAGAAGAGGGCGCTTCTAGTGTGCACCGCAGCTGGGCACGCTTAATCAGCCACCTGACCGAGGTCTGTACGCTCGACGTCAGCAGCATCTGGAACGTTCCTGACGCTGCTCGGTGAGCCGTCGCCATCTGGAGTGGTGACGCAGTTGTGTCCAGTCTGTTCGCGTCCTCCTCTGCTCTCACATCCTCGCCCATCTGCGCCACCGAAAAACTTCCGCTGTGCTCATCAGCGAGACCGTTAGCTATTCGAACGGACTGCCTAAGCGTCCAGTGCGCGTCGGCTGTGTCGCTCAGCGCTGCCGGCACTTGTGACGTTACCGCCGCATCGAGCAGCGCGCACATTCGTTCGACATACCCGCTTACCTCGTGCCGAAGGGGCCCTCGCAGCGGAGGGGTAAGGTTCTCTGATGAAGTGGAGGGGGAAGAGACACTGTTCAGTGCTGCCCATCGGTCGGGCCGCATTGAGGTCACCATCTCTGCCTGCTTCGTCACCTGCTGACGTGCAAGACACATGCGCAGGGCGGCGCACGCGTAGGAGTCAGCCAAGTCGAGCCAGTTTGTAAACTGGGGAGCAGCAAAGAACGCTGCCGCATCTCCGTCGATCTCACTTGCCTGCCTGACAACGCGCACGCCATCACCACCGACATCATTCCTAGCGCTGGTGCCGTCCGGTGCACGTGCAATGACCGGCACAGACTCGAAAAACAACGTCGCATTGGCAGCGGCATGGCACATGAAGGTGAGGCCGATGTCCCCTGAAACTTCGTCAACGAGACCCCAAGCGTCAGTGCAGTCCCGTGGGTGGCGCTGCTGCGGCTCACCCTCCATCGTCCCAAGAACCCCTGGCACGGAGCTCGAGGGGGGTGAGGTCATCTGCCACAGCTGCCAGTGCTGCAGCAACGCCGCGAAGCGGGTAAGCAGCAGCACTAGCGAGGGGGGGAGCAGCAACAGATGCGCATTGTGGTCCCCACACATCGCGTGCGAGCGCTTCTCAGGGCCCGATCCGGTGTTCAGCCGCGTGGCCTCTGAAGCCACGCCAGTGAATGATGCAGTCGCACCCGCACTCTCGCACATGCGGCGCATGCCCTGCTCCCACGCATGCAGCCGCGCGACCACACGCTCAATGAGATTGCGGTGGTGAAGATACCACGAAAAAAGTGGATCGCTCGGTGAGCCTTTCGAGAGCGCCCCCGGCCCCGCGCTGCCAGGGGCGTCTGCACATCTTCGGGCCCGTGAAGAGTCACCCAAAGCGACCTTCGAAAAATTCAGCTCGTGTCGGCGATGCAGCCTCTGTTCTAGCAAGGTGACCAGCACGTGATAGACCGGCTCTGACGGAGCTAGCACGTCCTCCTCATTGCTGCAAAAAACGTTGGCACTGCAACTGCTGCTGCTGCCCAGGCGGCTTGCCCACTGCGCTGCCGCCGGCGTCATCGTCGGCAAGCAGCGCTGCACGACCACCGCAAAAGCAGCACGCTGGGTCACTAGACTACAGCGCGGAAGCACTGCCTTCATGGCCGCGAGGAGCAGTTGGCCCAGTCGGCGCCCAAAGTGGCCGCACAACGGAAGAAGCACGTCCTCGATGAGGCAATCGGCGACGCTCTCCGGCACCCGCAGCATCGCGCAGGGCTGTGCAATTAGATGCAAAATAAAAAGAGCCGTGTCAGACACAACGTCCTGCACGGCGGCGCTGCTCGTGCGGATGTTCGCGGTGCCGATACGGAGGACCAAAGGGGCATCTCCGGCTCGCCGTCGAGTCACCGCGGCTGCCGAGTGCGCAGGCGTCGGCTTTCCACCGTGGCCAGCAGCAGCAGCAGCGGCGGCAGTGGCAGTGGCGGCGACGCATTCCGGCGGCCCGGCTGGCATGAAAAACTCTTCTTGCAGCACATTAGCGAAGATTTGCGTCGGGTGGACGGTTTCCGGCAGCGGAGTCGGCGCGGCGTGTGGTGTATCCGCCACCGTGTCCCCCACCACTCCCTCCGCCGCGCTGCCGTGGTCTGCCTCCATGCCTCGCGGTCGCTTGCACGCTCTCCTTCCCTCGATTCCGGCCCCGTGAAGCCGCACCCGCGCTTCGTCTGTGTCGTCCTCCGCCTCCTCGTTTCCGCCATCGGCCACCGTTTCGCAGCGTGTGGCACCTCCGCCGCAACGGCGATCCTCCTGTGCAGCCCTCCACCGGGAGTAGGCGCTGTGTGTGATGGATGACACGTACAACACGACGGCCCCAAAGTCAAACACCTCCTGCAGCGGCGCGCATGGGAAGCTGAAGAGCTCTCGGCGAGAAGTGAAACTGTACTCGTGCCGCTGTTGTGTGAAGATGCGCAGCATCGTCGGCAGGACAGACTGATGGAGGAGAGCAAGGAGGTGCCTCCAGCCCCGCTGCATCAGCAAGCCTGGCACCGCTCCCGCGTTCGCTGTTTCGCTCCGATCCACCACGCCCACTCCTCCGCTGCTCCCCGTTTCGCATGGCGTGTCGCGTGTGCCTGGCGATACCGCAGCCGCCACGAAGTAGCGGCTGTGCGCGTGTATGTCCTGCCACAGCTCCTCGCCTAAAACGTCAGCGAAAGCGACAGAGAGCACCACCGTCAAGAAGTGCATCGTCTCCAGCCGCCACACATCGTGGCGGGGCGTGTGATGCGGAAGAAAAAAAAAGTCACACAAGAGTCTCACCACCTCAACTGGCGCGCGAGCGGCGATGGGGTGGTCGTAGCGGAACCGATAGCAAAGCTGCCGAAGTGCAGCGATACAGTAGGCTTCAAGCCGCAGGTCCGGCGTTGGGGCCCGATGCCGCTCCCTCACCACCGCCATCACGCGCTGCACGAACGCCAGTGCCGCTGAGGCACCGTCGCCGCCGTGCCTGCCAGCATCCGTCGCCGTGGGCGCCGATGGCGGGTAGGCGATGGTCATCTGCGGAAGGGCACAGACTCGCATGAGTACCTGTGCGTACAAGCACGCGTCGCTCGCGCATGGAGTGGCTATCCAGATTCGCCCGCCAGCCACCTCCTGAGTCACAAGATTCGGGGCTACGGTGAACACCTCCGTCTTGGCGTCATCGACGATGGGCACGCGCTGAATCAAGGTGACGAGGCACTGAGAGAGCCGCACCAAGTACGTCGGCGTGATCAGACGGGCGTACCCAGACCACCGAAGCACTTCGATGAGAAGCGCCGCGTAGTCAGCGCCGACAACAGCGACAAGCCACTGACTCTCCAGCACCTCGATAATGTGATTGCACAGTATGTTAAGTGGGGAAGCGTTCTTCCATAGCAGCGGCGCTTGACTCACCGCGTTACTCGCGCCGTGCATCCGCATGCCGTCGTCGTGGGCGCTGCTGGCGCCCCTCCACAGATTGCCTGGGCCTCCGCATTCGCCGAAGCGCTGCTCTGCCCTGCAAGACTCGTCTGGCGTAGAAAAGAATGCGGGTGACACATCGCCGGCCGGTACACGTGCCAGAAGCTCATTGTGCATTCCATCGACATGCACAGCTGCGCTTCTCCTCGTACCGCCCAAGACACTGCCGCGCGCCTCCGCAGACCACGACATTAGCGGCTCGCTTTCCTCGGCGAGAGAGGCGTGCAGGCTCTGGAAGAGCTGTGAGAAGGGGCGAATAATGTCACCGCGCAGGCGCCGCCGTCGCGCCTCCAGCGCGTCACGACGTCTGGTGGCCACCACGGTGGCTCTGGATCCAACTGGGCCCGCCCGAGAGCGCGTCGTCGTGATCGTTTCCGCGCAATCGGTCATGGCGCTCGCGGCGTGCTTCTCCGCCACGCGGCAGTAGTTCATGAGATTCGGCTTGACAATGCGCTCCAGCACGAAGATGAGCACGTTCGCGACTACGTGCTGCCCGAGAACGGCGTGTGGGGTCGTGCCGTGCTGCTCCGCGACAGACAGGAAGAGGTTTGAAAGTTCAAGAATGCACTGGCCCAACTCCTCTGTGCCTTTCGCCGAGACCGCCGCGGCCGAGTCGGACGTGACGGCGTTCACATCTGCCATGATTTTGTTCAGCTTTGCCTTCATACGCGCCTCATCCACGTTCGCGATGAATGACTCCATCGTCGCAGGAGCGGAGCTGCCGGGCCGGGGAGGGGTGGGGTGGGGTGGGGCCACGAGAGGGGAGGAGATGGGGGCGAGAAAGCATCAGCCCCTGCGCGTTGGCCCAGCCGGTGGGCGCTGCCGCGTTCACGCACGCCTGTGCGCCGCTCCGCTAGCGGAAGCCGGCGCGTACGCGCCACGTGATCTGTGGTACACACAGCACGCCCCTTTTAGCAAAGCGGAAGGACAGAGACGCGAAGACGGTATTAGCAAGTGCGCCGGAGGCAGACAGACTGACAGACAGACACCGGGACAGAGACAGTGTGGGGAGCGGAGAGGGGCCGCGCCGACGGACACGGCGAATATGTATGCTCTCTGCGTTTCTGTTACCGCTGTGCTGTCGCGCACTCCTGTGCATGCGCTAGGCGTGGGTGTTCTCCCGTCGCTCTGCACCCGTTGATGTCTCTGCCTTCTTCACCAGATGTTTGCCTTCGCGCTTCGCTTCCGCCCTCTGATCGTTGGCCGCGCTCTCAGCAGCGACTGACGAGATAGCTGTCAGCGTACGTGAGTGGTGAGCGGCGGGGGGGGAAGGGGGAGGAAGGGGGAAGAGGGTAACGGAAGTGGAATGAGAGAGGCATCCATCAGAGGGCTCTGCTGCACGTTGACAAGGCGCGCGCCTCCCCACCCCCTCCAAAGAACGCCAAGCGGGGCACTTGGGGGGCGGGGGGGCAGTCCCAAAGCCCTCACGCCACACCCATCCAGCAGATGGCCTCACACCCACGGGCACTGCTGTGTGAGTCGACGAGTACATATCAGCTCCCCCCCGAGTTTCCTCACAGAAGCTTTCGCTGTGGCTGCGGTCCCTTTCCCATGAACTTCAACGCGACTTCAAAAAAGGAAACGTGTGCTACGCGCGTGGAACGAAGTCGGCTCCCGCCCCTACCCCCTCTCCGCTCCTCGACCGCGCGTCACCAACATCGGTACTTAGAAAAAGTACTTCAACACAAAAGCGATGGAGCCTCAGTAGCGGCAGCCCATCTCGGCCACCGGCCACCGCTTCGACAGCAGTTTCTTCGACAGCGCGCGAGCTTGTCTACGGCCCATGCTCACGCACTCGCCGATTCGGTCTCCCTCCCTCTCTCCAGAGGACGGGAGAAAGCGGGAGAGAGGGGTGGGAGGGAGCGACTAGCAGCGAAGAAACGCAGCCTTCCTCTAGCGTCATCGACCGTGGCAAGTGTCCTGCTCCTCCGGGTCATCGCGGTGCAGAGAGATGTGGAGCGACTTCGCTGTGGGTCAGCTGCGAGAGGCGCAGAAAGAGGAGCAGGTGCGGCCGTGCGGGGCGCAGTCCCAACAGTCCTCGCCTTCCAACAACAGAAGCAGGTCGGGGTGTCGCCGCCCTGCGGTCATGGCAAGTACGAGTACGTACTGCACAATTCTTCAAATAGGTGAAGCTGCATGCGCTAACGACTGAGTACAAAAAAAAGGGAGTAAACTTTTCGCAAAGGGTCCCACGAGCACCAGTGCGCCTCCGACGTGCTGCCGTCTGCCTCCTCCAGCACGTCTCGCGGCTGTGAGCGATTCGCCTTGGCAGGAAACTTCAAGGCGATCGTAGCGTACCCCTCGCACGCAAACAAGAGATAGACGAAGTAATCATCAGCCGGCTTCTCGACGTGCTGCTCGCGTGCAGACAGCCAACGGTGCAGCGGGCGCGTGCCCTCCTCGGCCTGCGTGAACATGACCTCGACCCAGACCTTGGTTCGATACAGCACTTCGTCGTGCTCCGTTCGGAAGGAGTACAGCGGGGTACCGAAGCGGGCATTAGCAGCAGCAGCAGCGCTAGACGCGCCAGCACCGCCTGCAACGTCACCGCTGCTGCTTACCTGCCCGCCGCTCAGCGCAAGCAGAGCCTCTTCTTTGCGCGCGCGCTCCTCTGCTTCAGCGTTTAGTCGCTCCTCTTCCTGCAGTCGAAGATGGCGCAGCTCTTTCTGTTGGCGCCTTTCCAGCTGCAGCGTGTGCGTCTTGCCGGCAATATGCTTGAGAAAGTTATTCTCCTCGGGGCAGTAGATGCCGCAGAGCGTGCAGGTCACCTGCCCCATGTGGTTACGCTTAAAATAGGGATTCGCTCTCGCGACCTCGATGGGGTCGAAGATGTTTGCGGCACTGTTCGGACCGGAGGTCATGGTGACTGCCGACGAAAACTGCAAGGGACGCTGTGTGCAGTGAGCGCTCACGGAAGAATCGGGTCGGGTGGGGCACCAACGAGAAGAGAGAGATAGAGAGAGGGGGGAGCAACGAGATGAGCGTACGCCAGATGAGGCGGGGGAAGTGGACACGGACGGTTATGCAGGAAAGGCAAAAAAAGCACTCATAGGGGAAGAGGGGGCACCATCACGGCAGCTATTTCATCGGGCGCCTTCCGTAAGGCCCCCCCAGACACGCACAGCGGCACACGTGCAGAGCAGTGAAGTGGAGGAAGGAAGGGATGCGTTTACTGCCCCCATCCCCACCCTCAACGCACAAGGACAGCGAGGCAGTCACCCTCGCTGTCGAACCGCACGAGACGTTCGCGTGGAACAGAGCAACGACCCAAAGCGCTGATCGGCGACCAAAAAGAGAAACAAAGACAAGAGCGAAGACGACCGCAGCGCGCGTTGAAAGGCTGCGCAGCACACAAGATGAGTGGTAGCTGCAATGGTCGGCCGCTGCGCCGTTCGTCTCTCTCTCGTGTGTCAGAGAAAAAGCAGCACGAGACGATGAAGACAGGGGGAAAGCGCGACGAGCGCGGTGAGGTGAAGCACACACGCTCAATGGCATGCCTCCAGAGACGCACGAGTGGTCAGCAGCTTCTTTCAACCATTAGGTATCGCCGCGGGCCGAGCAGCACAAAGGTGTGAGACCACACGTCCGCCCACAAGCAGCACACTGCATTCAACGCACGCTGACATAGACGGAAAATAAAGCCTTACGCAGCGATGAGAACGGGCTCAGAGAGGAGGTAGAGAGAGAGAAAGAGGGCGCGCGCGCTTATGTTTGGCACTCGTGTGAGCGTCATGGGTGTGTATAGGAGGCGGCTCGAAGTAAAGGCGAGCGCCGCGTCACACCAAATCAGCCACAGCTACAAAAATACCTCCATCACATTCCGCACAGCACCGCGGCACACTGGGCAGGAGAACACCTCTTCTCTACAGTGACTCTGCAGCCGTTGCACGCACAGCCCACAAATGCCGTCGTGGCCGCATGGCTGCAGTAGGACGCAGGATGGCTGCAGCGGCTGCACACAAAAGAGGCAGTACCCAGCGCTGCTTCTCTGAGTGGCGTCGCTGCCATGGCCCCTCGCCCCAATGCGGGTCGGCTGGGCCTGCGCCGTCTGCGTTGTGAAGAAGCTATCCAGCGCGGAGGGTGCAGCAGGCGCTTTTCGAGGTGTGCCTGTTGTGTGATCGCCGGCGGCCGCAGATGGCGACGATAACTTTCCCAGAGACGTGACGGATTTTCGGTCAGCGTAGCTCATCGCAAAGGACTCGAGGACGCCTCTTAGGGCGCGCTGCAGCTCGACGAGGATGTCGAACACCGACCCGCTAGCACTCCACGACTCCTGCGAGAGGCGAAGGAGCTCTGGCAGCACCTCTCCCGTGTCCTTGTCCTTGATCATGCCGGCGAAGCACTGCGCGGTGAGGCTCAACGTGGAGGGCGCGGGTGGCGGTGTTCCAGCGACGGCGGCAGTGGAGGGCTTCGTGCCGTCAAGTAGGGCTGCTAATGGGCGGGTTGCCGCATCCACGAGGTAGATGCGCGGTGGGTAAGCGTACATGCCCGTCTCGCATCCGTTCGCGGCGTCGGACTCGCCTGCAGCGCCGCCGATGCGTGTCAGGGAAAACTGCAGAAGTACGCGCACCTGTAGCTCCACCACTGCCTTGGCAGCCACCTGCTGCGTCACATCGGCTTTGCCCCCTTGGACATGGACAGGGATCTCCGCCAGGGACGCCTTTGAAGTGGCAGGCGGTGGGCTCTGTCCAACGGTGGTGGCGTAAGGACGCTCCTGCGGTATCGCGAGCACCGCCACCTTGTGCTCGCTAAAGATGGGCACGTAGGCGACGATGCGGTGCTTTTCCGGAAAATAACGAGCAAGCCCGTCGCCAAACCGCGAGAGGTCTCGGAGAATGGCGGCGCAGCGGATGTGAGCGGCAGAGCGGTTGGGCAGTGCGTCTTTCATGAAGGCCGGTGCGCTGTGCGAGTGGTGGTGTTGGTAAGCGTCAGCGCTGCCACTGCTGCCGAGTTGGCTCACATTGGGTCGCAAGGGGAAGGCATAGCTGCTTGTTGGCACAATAAGCGGCGGCACCGCCTCAAAGTTGCGCACAACGACGTTGCGTATGTACGCGGTCAGCGTCTGGTACTTGTCGTCCCCCGGTGCGGGAATAATGGCACCGCTGATCGGGTCGAGGTACTCAGCCTTGCGACTGATGGCGAAGTTGTTGAGGCTCTGCATGTTGAGGCAGACCCGGTAGCGGCAGTACACGTCAATCTTCGTCGCTGCGTGGGAAGCAGGCGAAGCCGCCTGCGACAGATTCGCACTGGCAGGCCCGATAAACGAGGACACCTTCTCGCAGCCGTTGGCGGCGGCATCCGTCGTGCCGCCGCCAACGGGCAGGATGCCGCTGGCCGTGCCCTCTGACGAGTCTGTCGTCAAGGCAGGCGCGTAGACGGAGATTATGACGGGGGTGTAGTACACTGTGCCGCGGTAGGTGTAGGGCAGGATGCCGCGAATCTCGTAGTGGTCACGGCACTGTATGTATCTGAATCCATCGCCGTAGGCAAAGCGAAAGCCCTGCAGGTCCGGGTTGGCGAGGATGCGGGCGTTGGAGATGTCGTACTCTTGGCGCGGCCGCACGGGCATCGGCAGCGCTGGACGAGCGGCGGAGTTGGATGGGGTGACCATGACGAACGCACCGGGGGTGATGCTACCAGGCGTACCACTGGCACCCGCCCCGTTCAGATTGCGGTGGCGCAGAGGAGGCTGCGCTGCCCCGGCTACTGCACCAGCAGAGCTACCGCCCACCGAGGGCACGGAAAGCGCGGTGCTGATGCCGCTGTCGCAGTGCTGCATGAGCTGCGTGGGAGGCGAAGGCGCGCTGGTAGGGTGGCCAGCCTGTTCGCCGTGCAGTCCGTTGGCGGCACGCACCGCCGGTGCCCCAACGTCGCCGTTGCTGACCGACTCCTCACCGTCGTCACTATCCGATACCGTCAAGTTCACGAATCGTCCATTCTCTCCCGCAAGGGCCCCGGCGCTGCCGCCTTGCAGCCCATCTGATGACGCCGTTCGCAGCGGCACAGTACGCTGCCCCGCAGGTTGTTCGCCTTGGATGGACGCCGCCGCCGCCGCGGCAGCAGCTGCCAAAATGCTGGCGCACTCGCTGTGCCCATGGCGCTCTGCCAACTGCACCGGCCGCTCACCGAACGCATTGGCGCAGTCGATTGGTGTGCGCAGCACCTCGACGAGATAGCGCACAATGCTGGTCGCGCCTAGGGTGGCGGCGAGGTGTAGGGCCGTATTGTAGCTCCCGCCGTTGGGAGCCAACACGTTTGCTTTATACTCCTCGCACAGCATCCGGACCGTGCTAAGATAGCGGGAGTACCCTGCCTGGAGGGACGCCAAGTCCGTTCGATTACTGTTTGAGATGCACGTGTACAACAGCGTCATGTGTGAGCCCTTCGCCGGCACGTCAACCCGCTCTGGGTGCGCGCGCAGCCACTGCCGCAGCTCCTCGGTGTTGCCTTCTGCCGCCCAGCGGAACTCCATCTTCCGCTGAGGCCCCCGGTATGGGCAATGAGGGTGGCGACGGGGGGGAGGGGATGCGACGAGGACCCCCTCAAGGTACAGAAGGACTACCAGGAGACGGGAAAGGGGGGGAGGCAGTGCAGTCGCGTCACGTGCTTCACGTCTTGGCCACCTCTCGAGCAGCAGATCTATCTGTGCGCCCAGCGAGAGGTAAAGAAAGAGAGAAAGAGAGAGCGAGCGAGAGAGAGCACCGCACTCGTCAGCGCTCATACGGCGGGGGAGGGAGAGCGATCAGAGAAAGGAACGGACGCAGGCGAAACGGCGGGAGAGAGATCGTTAGAGGGCCCCGAAAGAGAGAAGGGGCGGCACGGAGAGGGCACAACTCAGTGTGTGTGTGTGTGTGTGGAAGAGAGGGGAGGAGGCGAAGGGTAACAGAGTTGCTCGCCTTGCTCAACAGTCATGGAACTGTTGGCCTATGCATACGAAGGTGACGTGGAGGGAAGAGGCGCCTCACGATGAGCGCCCGTCACACGAGCGGGGCAAGAGCAGACGTAGCCCACGTCGATGGTGAGTGGGTATGTGTGGTGTGCGGCGCGTCTGCGCCTGTCGCCCCCTCCCCCTACTCCCGCCTCTGAGCCAACGAGATGAAGAGGGGCTGGAGTGCAGCTCAACACAGAGAGAGAGGACTGCACAACGAGCAAACTACGCGCCGCTCGCCGTTACCGCCGTGCACCAAGCCGCCACCGTATAACGCACAGCAGGGCGGAAGAGACAGTAAAGCACTACGCGAGTAGAGGAGGTAGGCGAGCACTGACAACAGCTGAGACGCGCACAGAAAAAAAAGAAGCGCAGAGAGAGAGAGACACACAGCTGTGATGACTCTCCCCGCGTGCCCGATCACAGCAGCATCAACGGCAAGACAGCGGAGGAGAGAAGCGAGGAGGAGGGCGAAAGTTATGGCTGATACGGTGCCTCTTCCATGTTGCTTACTGGCACAGAATGGAGCATGGAAAGGGGCCTGCTCCAGGGACGGTAACTCTTTGCACCGACGAGGAGGGGTGACACCGCCATGGTGCACAGCTGTGTTATGTTCCGAAATGTCCGCCGTGTACGCATTATGCAGACAACGGAGGCGAGCACAGGCGCACGCGCCCGTGGCATCTGTAACAGCACTCAACACGCACGTACGTGCGCACGCGCGGTGCCAGTGTACGTTTACTCTCTCTCTTGCTCAGGAGAGAGACACACATACAGCACAGAGAGCTGTACAGCTTGTGGTGCCGCTTTCCGTACCCCGGCTACTCGCCCCCCCTGTCGCCCTCCTCCTCCTGCCTTTAGCTTCCGCCTTCCTCATCCTGGCGGAGGTGCGACTGACGCCTTCTCTCCGTTCGTCGTGTGCACACTTCCGCAGGCTGCTAGAGTGCGGCAGTCCCCACAGAGAGTTCAGCGGCATAACAGAAATTTCGTCTGTCACCGGCAGTACGCCACTGCGCATACGCCTCTGTCCACTCCCCACCCGCATAGCCGACGGAGCCCACGCGGCGTCGTTATCACCACTACGAGAAGGGTCAACTCGTGCCCCACAACTGATTCCACCCTCGTTGGGTGGTGCCCCAGAGTGAGCTGGCTGCAGCCACCGCCGAGATCGAGCCAGCTGGGGCAGCAGCACCGCCTTCCGACGCCACGCCTGCTGCGCCGACGCCGCCAAGCATCCATGTAGCTGCTCCGTCATACACGCCAGTGGCAGGGTATATGAATGAGGGCATGCGAGCACCCCATCCGCCCCCCGTCGCGGCAGCCACTGCTGACGAAGGACTGCCAAAACGAAAGGACGCAGTCGGCGGCACGCCCGTGGCCGAAGCGGGGGAGGGCGGAGGCGGATTCAACGCCGATGCCGTTGGGGGCAGAGGCGGATAGCTCTGCGGGGCAAGGGCCGCAGCCGTGGACGGCGCGCCGCCGGCCCCCATAGATGCGGCGGCAGCGATCGCCGCATTCGACGACACCGCGATCGGCAGTAGCGCCAATCGGTCAACTTGCTCGCGCGGACGGAAAAGCCGCTCAGTCGGCAGCGCGGCAGCATCCACACCGCCAGCGACGGCAAATGATTTTGATGCGGCAGCGGCAGCCACCGAGGGGCCACGGCACGAGTCGCCGCTGCCTGTGTCGCCCGAGCTGGCATGACGCGGCGCCTCGCTGCGCACCACCCACAGAAGCGCACTTGCCGAGATGAACTGACGGTACGCAGCGATAACGAGAGGAGTCCCGCTGCGCCATCGCACCGGATCGCACGTGCTCTCAAGGTGGCGGACGACGCGACGCAACGGCCCGTCTGCAACACACGCTGCGGCATCGACCCCAGCCCCACCGATACCCGCGTCGGAGGAAAAGAGCGTCTTGGCCGGTGAGTCCGCTCCTCGCGAGAGGAGCCCGGCACTGTTGCCACAGAGGTCGCCGCTGCGATCACCGTCGCCTGCGTCCTCCCGCCCTGCGCACCACACAGACGAGGTGAAAAGTACGTCCATATACCACTGCAGTCTCACGTCGTCTGCCTGGCTCTGAGTGGCGACAGTGGCGGCATTAGCGGCAGCCGCACCGCGTCCCTTCTGCAGCCCACAGGCAACCTCGGGAGGTGCACCGCCGCCGCTCTCGCGCGCTGAATTGATGAGGCGGCCCAGCTCGCTCTCGTAGAAGGCAGCCGACGCTTCGGCAAGACGTGCCCTCACTTGCTGCTGCTCCTTCTTCGTCACCAGTGCGCACATGCAGCATCCGCTTGCACTGCTAAGCCTCCCCAAAGCTGCCGCTGAGGCGGTGGCACCCTGCTCGTGGCCTGATGCAGTGGCGACGCCGGCTGGGGCCCCAGTGGGGGGCTCGAACGTCATGAGCGACTCGGACGAGTCGGTAAACACACTTGGCGCACCGTACAGCGCCTGGTGGAGATGCCGCATTACCGTCTGGGTGAGTGTCATGACGGCAGGAGTGGGCCGCGCAGGATAGGCGACCCCGCCACTCTCGCTGGCACAGTCGTCATGCAATGCAGCCTCGCCAACCATTCGCACACGCATCCACGCGGCCGAATCCACCACGTATGTTGTTCGGCGCAGTACTGCACCGGAACGGCGAGACGCTGCCGAGCGCCCCGACTCTTCCTCTCCGCTCTCACAGGCCCATGGCAGCGGGGCGTAGGCCTGCTGGAGGGCCGCTCGATAGAAATGGATGAGCATATCCTGCCAAGGCGCCTGAGCTCGTTTGTATAGATCCTCTGCCTCAGCGCAGAGCTGCCGCACCCTCGCTGCCTCGCTGGGCAGAGCTGCCATCTGCAGTCGCTGCAACACCACCAAGTACACACGCAATAGCAAAGAAAGCTCGTAGCTGTGAACCACAGTCGCATTTATCCCGCTTGGGGTCGCGTCCGTCTTTGCGTTGCGCAGCTGCGCCGCTGCACGGTGAAGCGCGTCCTCTAGCCATCCTACGATGCGCATGCGTAGCGGCGGCGGCGGCGTTGACGGCAATGATACAGCGCAGCTATCGCTCACCGATATCGGCACTGCGGCAGTTTGCGCCTGCACCGCGTCTACGAGGGTCGAAAGACAGCAGTGCAGCAGCTCGGCTGCGTGGCCATTCATGTGAAGAGGACCAGGCTCGGGCAAGCTAGCCGTATCGTGCTCAGCATGGCTACAGCTTGCTTCCCACCTCGGAAATAGCACGTCGCGCATGCCGCTCAAGATTTTCGCGATCTCTGCCTGCTGAGAGGCGCTCAGTCCAGCGCTGGCTGCCGCCGCATGAAGCGCCTGCTGCGGCTGCTCCGACTCCTTTGTGTAGGTCGCGCCGCACATGGCTGAGAAAGGTAGTTGCGCCGCTCGGCATGCTGCCCGGCCCCATTCTAGTCCCTCCTCACAGAAAATGCCTTCGCCTACTGACGGGCGGAGCGACCTATGCGTTCTGTCATCAGTCTCCGTTGCTGTTCGTGGCCAAAAGCGGTCCCAGCAGATGCCGATCATCGCAGACAGATGGCTCCCCCGGTGGGCTCCGCGTCCACCGTTGCCGCCGCCCGGCAGCGAGGGAGGACTGCCAGTCAAGCTTTGAGCTGATCCCTGCTCCGTCTTGGCGTCATTTTCTCCTTCGGTTCCCGAAAACGTGCCCGCCTCGTCGGCTCTACTGAAGGAGTCCCCAGACGATAGCGCATGCAGGCGAAGTACGGAACAGAGCGCCAGCCACGTTTGCTCCAGCGATGCTGCAGCAGTGCTGCTGTGGTACACTGGCCCGCGTACGTGGGGGCTGCTTACGCCATGCCCAAGCGCTGTGCTGCTGACCTCTTCGCGGCCCTGCAGCATGCGGAGGGCAGAAGCTACCAGGCCCTGAGAGATACAGGCGTCCACAAAGCCCACAGAATCCAAGGCAACGGCCACGCACCGCTCCAGTGCCGCGTCCACCGTTGACTGCTCCATGACCTCCCACCACCGCGCCGCATCGACAGCGGTCCATGTTTGCCCTAAGCCAGAAAAACTTAATGGCGCCTCACCGTCCGATATCCCTGACTGTGAACTGTGCCCCACACGATGATGTAGCAGTCGTCGCAGAGCGTCGCGTACCGCGTGCCTCGCAGGCGTGGTATCTGAGCTACGATGACCCTCCTTGTACGCCGCCAGCGCCACAGGATCGCGCGCGAGCAGTACCACCAACGACGAAACACACGGAGCGAGCAGCTCTTGGCACACGAGCCGCAGCGGTGATAGCAGGTCTGCTGCTCCTGAGGCAGCCGGCGTGCCTCTCCTTCCTGCAGAATCTGCGCACGCGGAATACAAATACTCGCGTACAGTCGCAGATGACGCGCCGCTGGCCTGCAGCGCGTCTACAGTGTTCACGCTCGCCCGGAGTAGCTCAACATACGCACGCCTTCGAGCCACCGCGGCTGACGGAGACGTCACCCCAGGTGCCACCTGGGCCACTGAGAAGCTATACAGGTCGCGCACCGGCGTCATCAGCGAGCCATCGCTGGCCACGAGAGGTGGCACCGTTCTGGCCTCCGTCGCCGTGGGAGAGGTGATTGACGTGCCGCCAGAGTCCCCAGCGGCATCGCTGGGGAGGACGCACCTGCTGGCATTGCGCAGCCTCCACTCCATCAACTCTTCAAGCGACCGCACGCCAGCAACATTGGCAGGAGTCGTGAGTAAGGACTCCTCACCGCCTTGACGCGTAGCAGCACCAACGCCGGCGCAGTGGTCAGAGACCCAGAGGTGGTCTCCTGAGGTCGCCTCATCCGCCAAACAGACGTGCTGCAGCAGTCGTAGAACCGCTGTTTCTTCATCGAGAGCCTCTGGCGCTGAGGATGCCTCTACGGAGGCAGCTCGTACGAGATCAATGTAGTCGGCGAAGGCGCGAAGTAGATACGAGAGGCCCGAGAAACACCGCAGGGCCCAAGCCGTGTTGGGCATTCCGTTGCCTGCTGCAGCGCGGGTCGATTTCGCCGTTTGGGGGCGGTCAGCTGCAGCCGTCGCCACCCCAAGCGCCATTAAGTGCGTGTCCGTTGCAAAGACACTCGCGTTACGGGGGGCCGTGGAGGGTAAAGATGGCGCCGCATCACCCTCAGCGGTGCTGCCATTTGATTTGCGGCTCGCAGCCGCGACGATGCTCCGATCTCCAGCGCAGCCGTCAGGGAGGGGAGAGGGCGGCTGCGCCGCTGCGCTCGGTGAGCTGGCGCGCAGACACGACGGAGTCATAGCGCCCCACCGCATCGCATTCAGTTGACTCTCGCGCAGCAACAGGACAGCCAAAAACGCCAGCAGTGTACGGCACGGATCAGCAGCACGAGGCGGTATTATCTTATCGACGGCCGTGTGACCAACGTCCGCAGAGGCGAGCGGGGTGCCCTCGTACATGACCCTCAATACGATGGCTTGCACGTCACCTGAGGCTAATTGAAGCAGCGCATTCGCAGCGCTATCAAGTGGAATGTGTGCCGCAGTCGATGCAGCAGGCTCCGTGACTTGCACTGCTGGCAGCAGCGCACGCTTTGGGGATAGTGCCGCGCCTGGTGCACACGCCGCCAGGGCACTGACAAGCGTGGGGGAGTCGCGAAGAGCGCGCACAGCGCCGTGGCATTGTGCAAAGATCACCCACACATAGACTAAACAGCGACTCTCTGCAGCTCGAATGGCCTGGGCCTCCCGTGAGGACTCCGTTACCTCAGTTCCGGAGGGCTCTCTTGACATGCGTTGGGCAAGTCGACCCCTCTTCTCTGCCAGACACGCGTAATTGTCAGCAGCTCGGCGCAGACGCTGCAATATCAGCTTGACAAGTCGCACCTCAAGGGTGGTCGCTCTTCGCTCCAGGTCCGCCACCCACAGCGGCGGTCGCTTGGCGACGCTCGTGCGCTGAGCGCCTAAACGGGCGAGCACATCTGAAGATGCGGTGGAGGCATCGCCGGCGCTCGTGGAAGCCTTTACAACGTCGTTGACGCCCGCGTACACGCGAAGGGAAGCCTGCACCCGGCTCAGGCGGCGCGCAAGACGGAGCAGGGGTAGGTCACGCTCCAAGGAGCAGAGAATGTCCTCACGTTTCTTTCGGCTTACAGCATCGCTTGCAGCCGTACCTTTTGCGGCGTTGACCGTCTGGTGCGCATCGTGGCTTTTCAACACCTTATCGCATTGGCGCGCGCGAAGTGGCAAGGACGCGAGCGTGCTCGAGTTCGCAAGAAGACTCCGCAGCTCGGCATCCACTGCGTTCGCTGCGCCCGCCGCCATCGCGGCCGCTGCTGAGGCTAGAGACATGCAATCCAGGTGCAATGCCTGCAGCTCATCCTCCAACCACATTCGCTGCGCCTCCGCAGCACTCGTGCTCATGCCTTCGTCTACGAGAGCATTGCATGACGTTCCTGCATGGCTCGCGTGAGCTGGCATCACGTAGGGAAAAGGCAACTCCACTATCGGCAGCGCCGGCATGGGATGAACATCCGGCCGCTTCACACTCGCGCCATAGCCCTCCTTCGCAGCAGCCGCGGCCGATTCCGCGTCACAACCCCCTTTCTCCCACACGCCGCCGCTGTTCGCCGTGTACCCTTTCGTCACCGACCGGCGCAACGGTGCAGCGATCGAGGCGCTGTTGGTGCTAATGGTAGTCGTCGTAGATGCAGCCGCTACTACGCACCGCCGTCGCCGGCGACGTGCGGAGAACCACGACGACGGTAGAAGCGGCTCGGCGTCCATCTCGGTGTTGCCGCGTCCATCAACATCTTGCGCCGCAGCTACACGCTCCATCGCCTCCTCGATGGCGAGGATGTCCGCGCAGTCTCGCTCCATCCCCACAACGCCATCACAGGCGTTGAGGAGATCGCGATAGGAGTTACCAATAATGGCGCGAAGGTCGTGCTGGTTGGCCTCGATGCTCCGTGTGACAGTGGAGAGGTAGTGAAGGGACTCCTCCACATCATTCTGGCGGAGGATGCGTCGCACCTCCTGCGCAGCCTCCTCCATTGTGAGTAACGGGGTGCTTCCTTCCGCTGCTCCTCTAGTACAGTTCGCCTCTCTGCCCAGCCAGAGCTCAGCAGTAGCGGGCGACTCAGCGATGCACGTGCTCGCCTCGCGGTAAGTAGGAGCTTGTCCTATTTAAAAAAAAAAATATATATATATAACGTGGTGCGAGGCACCTCTGTGCCCAGCAAGGGTGCGCTCTTCCCAGCACCGCAACTTGGGGGTGAGTGAAAACGCGCCGACAGATGGGGGAGGGGAGGGGACGAAGCGCGTTCGCCTAAGGCAACACAAAAAGGTGCGGGAGGGGAAGAAAAGCGCTCGCACTCAGTGCAGGCAAGGATGTCGGTACCAGCGGAGTGAGCGGGACGCAGGCAAAGAGAGCGATCCTACAGTTTTCTATGTGCGCCACACCCAACAATAGAAAAAAGAAAGAAACGGAAGGGAGAATAGAGGAGAAGAGCTACGCAGTTGTCACGAGCATCTCTGCGTATCGCCAAAGGTAGAAAGTCGGGACGTCACTGGCAGCAGCCGGCGCTGGCTTGGCGGCGCATCGTTCGCGCACCCTCTCCGCCCCCTACACAAGCAGAGGGCGTGCATTCGTTGAAGAAGTGCAGGCGTGAGAGCTGACGTCTCCAAAAGCGCACCCGCAGCGAAGCTGCAGCGATCTTTTACACAAGCCTACCAGCGACCTTTTTGGCCGCCATTCAGGCAGCGTTGAGCATACCCTGAAGAGGACGGACAGAAGAGGCAAGGTAGAGAGGGAAGCGATAGAGGCTCGCTCTGGTACCCTTTCACCTGTTCTCAGACGCTGCTGCTTCCTTGCTTGTTTTTTCTCCCATTTGCTTCTTCGCTTGGCTCTCTTGGACCTTCGCAGTCATGTCTCTCGTTAACCGGTGCATGCACCATCGCCCCCACCGGCTCCGTCGCATCTGCTAGAGCGGACAGCGAAGAGGTAAACCAGAAAAACAAAAGAGTGGTTGGAGCACCTACGCCTAGACGTACAATCATGGATATGCATGCGCTCGATATCGGCATTTGCATGTATATAAGTACACATACACATACACATATACGTATACATATACGTATATGTGTATGTGTATGTGTATGTGTATGCACTACAGACAGAGTCAGTGTGTGTATTACGGTTTGCGTTACGTGTGCTGTCTGTCTGTCTGTGTGTCTGTCTGTCTGTGTGTATGTGTGTGCGTGTGTGCGTGGGTGCGTCTGCTCCACAGAGGCATAGACACCACGCACACACAGACACACAGACACAGACACACAGACAGACAGACAGACAGACAGACAGCACACGCCGAGAGATGGAGAGAGCGAGACGGGGGCAGCATTAGAGAAAGGGCAAAGATAAACGTTGGCAAATGAGAAGTGTCACAGTGTTGAGACGTCTTGCGTTCGTTTGTCTGTCAGACCAACTGAGTCGAACAGCACACGCATGAATGATCGCCTCCCCAGACTGGCCACGCGAAGTGAATACACACAAAAAAAAATGTGGGGAGAGTGAAGTAAGCGAGACACACACAAAAAAAAAAGACAGACAGACAGAGAGATAGAGAGAGAGGGGGGTGGCAATACAAAACGAAAAATGGGGACAAAAGTCGCTCATACAGTGATACTCACTTCAAAAGACTCAACGACGTTTTTTTTTCTTTCTGTATAAATACAAAAAGAAACATCTTTAAAAGCCCGATGGCGGGGGAAGGCTAATCGAATGAGAGATGTCAACAGAATGAAGAGGAGGAGGAGGAGGAGGGGGAAGAGAAGAGAAGAGAGAGAGAAAGAGTAAGGCCCGAGCACAGAATGGGCGAAGTGCCAAAGGGCCAGACAACGGCGGAAAAAGGGCGTAGCAGTCCATCTGCGGCGCTTGACAGCTAATCGCCCCCCCTCACCCACCCCGCCTTCACCCCCCCCACGATAGCAATTTGAAAAAAAAAAGACGAAACTTCCCTCGAGCAGACCATAAGCGAATGGGAGTTGATAAAAAGAAAAAGACTCTTCGATGTTGCAATGCTGAGTGAGACGCCCCTGAGCAGTCGCCACAAAAAGGCAGTGAGATACAGCTACGTGAGCCAACGCACCGCACGCCGCATCTTCGGCGGCCGCGGCGATTCCGCCCACCTGGCAAGCCCAGGCCATGCGCGCCCACAGCCGCTGAGCACCGCCCGCTGCCGTCGATGCCCTCACGCCTCTCGCGCCCCTGCACGCCGTGCGTGCCGGCAGCACACCATTCCAGCGGCGCCGGGCACCGCACGCACAGTCCTCGCACCGGCGCCCGTACCACTCTGCTGCCTGGGGGGGGGGGGCTGCCGCCTGCGTCTCCCGCTTCCGGCGACGCCATCGAGGGGGACAGGGGCACGTGCACCGGCACGGGCCGGCACGCGCCGGGGCAGGAGAGGCACTGTCACAGCCACATCGCAGCACCAGCGTTTCGCCCCACCCCACCTCCTGGAGTATCCACGCCTCCGAAAGGAGTTCGCTAGCCAAGCGGGAGGGAGACGAAGGCAGTGGGGGGGGTCACAACAAGGGAAGAAGAAGCGAGACGGATGAGAAAGCCAAACGGCGGAGTTCCGGGCAGAGACAGCACAGAGGAACCGTAACACACAGCCCCAGCAACGAGGTACCCATGCGCAGAGGCGAGCATAGAGGGGAAGGGTAACAGAGAGGGAGAGAGAGAGCACTGCAGAGAAGCGGAGATCCGCAGACACGCAACGATGCTAGTGATGACTCGCCACGCACCGATACAGAGAAGCGCGGCACCGCACCCGCCGCCACCAGAAAGCGCCAACGGCCACAGGGGCCTCTGCGACGAAAAAAAACGAGTCATTCGCGTCCTGCGTCGTCTGCATAGCTCCCGCGGCAGTCCCAACCGCCGAATTGGGAAAGTGTAAGCTGAGAAAGAGAGCATGCACACACACAGCGCCACCGTCTCGTACACTCCTTTAACTTCTCCCACACAGCTAGGTCGTCAGCGTCCCACCGCTCTCCCCTCCCGATCCCCTCCACACCACCTCGTCACCCCGCACCGTAAAAGGCAAAAAAGCCCCAGCAGATGCCCTTCGCACACACACACACACATATCACGGAACCCACGATGGGGATGCAATGGAGAGCAGCACAGCTGACTCAGGAACGACTAAGCACAAGCCGCAATCACCTCTTTTCAAAAAATACGAACGGACACACACACACACGATACAGCACAGAGGGCTACTCCCCCTCCCCCTCCTTTCCCCCAATAGATGTGGCTATGAAGCAGCGAAAGGAAAAAATGGAAGAAACAAAAAAGCCACCACACAACGGATTCGGACCCGCAACACACTAATACGGCGATCGCCTTCTCCGTCTGACCCTCACTTCAACGGCAGAGAGTGGAAGCCGTCACTAACAGCTGTTTTTTGGTCCACCCAATACACATATTGGTTACGGTACACCGGGACGCCATCCGCCTCCGCCATGTCGTACCCGACCGTCCGCTTCAAACTATGCACCCACTGCGTGCTAGGCAGCCCGTCCCAGCCCACCACCTCCGGCCCCATGGTGCGACGCTGCGCCGCCACCCACTGCGCAGCCTTCCTCGCTATCGCCTTCTTTGACCTTGTCCTTCTCGACACGTTCACGGACGCCGGCAGCTCAGTCCGGAAGAAGTAATGCAGGTAATAATAGTCAGCGGGCGTGCAGCGGTGCGCCACCACCGTCGACCACGTCACGTCGTGCACCTTGCCTCGATGCATGTCATGAAAGCGTGCGAGGCCTTCCTTGACGAACCACACGCGGTTGTGCGGGCAGACCTTACACGCGTCGCGTAGCGAGTTTCGGATCAGCAGTCCAAGCAGAATGTCTTCCTGGTGGAATCGAGCAGCGCGATACACTGTCGACAGGCTCGGGTCAAAGTCCATCATCGCCAACTGCGCAACATCCACCCGCTTCCCCTCGACAGGCGGCTGCAAGACCGCCTTAGCCAGCTGGCGGTGCAGCATGAACGTCATCCCAGCATTGAACTGCGCATTTTGGAAGACACGCATGCTGCCCCAGTACGCGCACTCCGTCCGGTTCACGGACAGTGCGTCTGTGCCACTCTGCTCGACCGCATCAGCTCGCCGAGGCGGCGTGCGCGTCTTCGCGCCGCCCATCACGTACCGCACATCGCTCAGGAACTGCGGCACCTTCACGTACGTGTCGTCGTCGCCCTTGATGATGAACGGCACCGTCGGGAACGCGTGGTACGCGTACTCCAGCCACAGGATCAGCTTCTGGCTCATCCCCACCTCCACGGGAAGGCCCCACTTGCCGTCTTCGCCTATTCTTTTTGCCGTTGTTGGCCGCCGGTCTGTCATCATGTCGATCCACACAACGTTGCGGTGCGCCAGCGCCTCCTGCCACAGCGCAGACGACGCGTGGCAGATGTACTCCGCCGGCGCCGTGAATGCAGGGGTCACCGGGAGCGACAGGGCGCCGCTCAGGTATGACAGTGCAGACGTCTCCGCGT